>NW_026526876.1:32284556-32298955 GCF_024362965.1 Panthera pardus | reverse complement strand
ACTAAGTCTGCTTTTAGGAACCCAGTGAAAGGAAGGGAGGTGCACCGTTCCCGGAAGTACTGCAATACCGGGTCGATGCGCGGAGTGGACGGAGCAAGCTCCTATTCCATCTCCCAGCTCCAAAAATCCATTTAATATATTGTCCTCGGATAGAGGACGTATCAGATATTAAACTGATAAGAACAGATACTACACTTGATCTTAGCCAAAAGGCCGAGAAGCGATAGCGGCCTGTTCCTCCCTCTCCAGTACCGTTCTCCCATCATCCATATTCAACTCATGGTGAGAACCCTAACGCTCACTCCTTTTCTGATATCCTTTGCGTCATCGACAGGACCATCGATAATCACTAGAATACTTTTGTGCACATTTTTTTCGTTCTCCACATTCTGAAGGGGAAATCCCGTATCCCTGGTTGGCCCGTCCTTACCGCGCCGCACAGCCATTTCTAATCTGCATGATGCCCCGCCTTTTGTTCCCTGAGGAGGCGCGGCCGCCGCGGCCCGACTCCACCCTCCCCACCGCCTCTGCGCGCCGCGAGCCCAAACCCAACTGGGGGGCCCACCTCCCAGCGTGCACACACCTCGCGCAAAGACCCGGGAGGAGGGGCGGCTGGCGGGGACTGCAAAGGGACAGCCAACACGGCTGCAGATCCCGGGGCTTCCGGGAGCCCGTGAAGGCAAGACCTTGCTTTTGGCCGCTGCTCTGCCCGCCCCGCCCCGCACACTCAACCACCGTTCAGTGAATGACATCCTGCCTCTTACACGCCCAGCCAGTGCCCCGCGCGTCGCGATGCTGACGGCTCTTCAGCAGCACGCCCACCCCCCACCCCCACCCCCCCGCTCGCGTCCGCGTCCTTCGGGCCGTCTTCCGCCCCAGAGTCCGAGCCCCAGGCTGGTTCCCTCGCGAGAAGGGGATGTCCTCCTGGATTACTTTCATTGGGATGGAACAGTTCCCGTCGCGAATCAATAACTTGGCGTTTCCGTCTCCTCGGCGTGATTCACTCCCGCGGAGTTTGCTCAGATACACACGCACGGACCCAAGTGCCTGCAAACTGCGCTCTGTGGACGCCAGTCGTATGCCCTTGTGTCCTCGCCGTGAGTGCGGTGTGGTCACGGTCCTGCCACTCTTGCCGCAAGGGGGCCTTGAATTTCGGGGAGCAGGGACAGTGACTGCAGGAGCACGGCGGACGTTTTCAGGCAGCGCCTGCTTCCCCAGTCCCGCCAGCAACTCCGCGTGGCATCAAAGTGGGGATTGCTTGGGGGGGAGGGCGGGGGGACAGGGGAGCAGGGGGAGGGGACGATCTTACAGGTGAAAATGGTACCTCAGCATGGTTTTGACTTGTACTTCTCTAATCATGGGTAAGAAGATAAGGCTGAGTGTTCTCTCCTGTGTTTGAGAGCCCTGAACTCTCTCTGTTCAGGGACTTCGGCCCTTTTACTTGCTAGGTTAACTGGTCGGGCTTTATCATAAGGGCTTGTATCGGCAATTTACAGATTAAGGCCCTTTGTATGTAATACAAGCAGTGAATATTTTCTTCTGTTGGCCATCTGTCTTTTGAGGATTTCATCTCCTTGAGGTTCCACTGAAAGTTATATTTTAGAGGCGCCTGGCTGGCCACTCTTGACCTGGAGGGGTCGTGAGTCCCAGCCCCACGTTTAGGCGTAGACATTATCTAAAACATAGGGGCGCCTGGGTGGTTCAGTCAGTTGAGCCTCGAGCCTCTGACTTCGTTCGGCTCAGGTCAGGATCTCAGGTCAGGGTTTGTGGGTTTCAGCCCCACATCCGGCTCTGTACTGACAGCTCAGAGCCTGGAGTCTGCTTTGGATTCTGTGTCTCCCTCTCTATCTGCCCCCTCCACTGCTCGCGCTCTGTCTCTCTCGCTCTCAAAAATAAACAAATAAATATCACAAACTATTTCTTAATTTAAAAAGCCATTACATTAACAAACAACCTTTAAAAAGTTATTTTTTCTATCATCCTATTCATCATTAAAAAAAAAATAGCTTTCAGATGTTTTTCAGATGAGGTTATAAAATAATTTCCTACATCTTCCCTTAGGTCTTTTTCTTCTTTCTCCACAGCTAAATCTTTGAGCCATTTGGTATCTACTCTGCAGTACAGTGCAAAGGAATGTATTTTTCCTTCACAACTTTGAGATGCCACCTTGGATCCTAAACTGTACCACGTGTACATTTTTGTAACACTCCTGGATCTTTCTTCCTCTCTCTCTCTCTTTCCTTCTTCTTTTTCTAAATGTTTATTTTTGAGAGAGAGCGCGAGCGGGGGAAGGGCAGAGGGCGGGGGGGGGGGGGGGGGGGGGCAGAGGATCCGAAGCAGGCTCTGTGCTGACAGCAGCGAGCCCGATGCGGGGCTGGAACTCACCAACCGTGAGATCATGACCTGAGCTGCGAAGTCCCCCTCTCAACCAACTGGGCCACTCATGTGCCCCCTCCCCCCTTTTTAAAGATGTTATTGTTGAGTAATCTCTTCCATGCTCTACCGACTGAGCCAGCCAGGCCGCACCACCACCACCCCCCCCACCCCACCCCGCCTTCGATTTTTCTTTAAAAAGTAGCAGAACATGGGGCGCCTGGGTGGCTCAGTCGGTTAAGCAGCCGACTTCGGCTCAGGTCATGATCTCGCGGTCTGTGAGTTGGAGCCCCGCGTCGGGCTCTGTGCTGACAGCTCAGGGCCTGGAGCCTGTTTCGGATTCTGTGTCTCCCACTCTCTGACCCTCCCCCGTTCATGCTCTGTCTCTCTCTGTCTCAAAAATAAATAAACGTTAAAAAAATTTTTTTTTTTTAAATAAAAAGTAGCAGAACAGGGGTGCCTGGACAGCTCAGTCGGTAGAGCATGAGACTCTTGATCTCAAGGCCATGAGTTCAAGCCCTGCAGGGGACATAGAACTTACTTAAAAAATAAAGTAGCGGAACACATTGACCTAACCACGTTTGATTCTTTGCGTCCACGGGATTGACCCATCCTTTCCATGTGGATGATGGTTGGGCACCCATCAGACAGAGCCCAACTCCGGGACGTGACTGTGATCCTATTCCTGCCCCCTAGGCATTCATGGTGGGGGTGAGGGGGTGCGTGGTCACTTGTATGGAGAATCCTCCTCAAGAAAATGGATGCCCCATTCGGAAAGCGACAGGCACTACAGAGTGGACGGACCCTCGGAGAGAGCAGGAGGCCCAGTGACAAAGCTCTTGTCTTTTTACCCTGGGGAAATGGATCTGCCCAGGAGGACAAAACCACCCGCACTCTGGGCCTCCTGCCATCACCAGCAGTTCCAACTTAAGGAATAGTCATTAATCACCTTCAACTCCACGACCCACCGGGGCGGTGCTTGGTCCTGGGAAGTAGAGAGAAACCAGACACCGTTCCTGCCTCCTCGATGCCCCAACCAGGGAGCATCCGGGCCAGGACCAGGATAAGACACCTGCCCAAATGGCCACAACACCAGGTTCCATGCGGAGGGGGACTGTGAGAGATGAACACATGGTTGTGGCCCCCACCTGGCTGTGTGACTCCCTTGAGGCCCAAGGCCTCTCCCGTTTGGCTCTGCGTCCCTATGGGAAGCATGCGATACATATTCAATAAAGGAGAAGGTGGGATGGAACACAAAGCCAGCTGAATCAGGAAGGCCTGCCTGACGTCTTGGCGGGAGGGGGGGCGGTTGCGGGGGTTGGGGGGGTGGCCTAAAGAACAAGTCAGAATGCCCATGCAAGTCAGAATTTCAGGGCACATGAGGGGGGAACCCGGGCATTGCAGTCTGACCAAGAGCGGGGGCAGGGGAGCAATTGGAGAATGAGGGGACCAGTTTGTATCCCACTGACCTGCCCAGCCACCTTGAAGGTACGATCTGGGCCTCAAAACTGGGGACCCTTGCTTCTGGTGGGCTCCTCCCTATCATCATGCCCCCACCCCCATGTCCCCGTCCTTCACAGACTCATTCATATCTCAAAGTCAGCCAGCAGGTTCAGCTTCTCACAGGAACCTGCCCGTACCCCTTCCCCTTCCCTTTCTTCCTCCACCTTGTCCCCACCGGCCGGCCTGGCCCTGCCCCCACTCCACCCCCCAACCCCTCACCCCCCAACCCCCCACCCCCCCCGCCCCCCCACCCCCGCCCCTGCCCTTGCTCAGGCTGGAACCCTCCTTATCACATCAGATCAAGACGGCCATCAAACTCTGATCCAAGGGATGTTTGTTGAGTATCCACCGTGGAAGGCACGGTTTCATGGGCACCGTGCCCGCAGAAGGCGGCTGCCCACCCCCATTTCACAGAGGGGAAAGCAGCTTGCAGCAGGTCATAGAGAGTCTGACTTCCTTTGGATCTTTGACTGCAGACAGCTTTTAAGTCTCGCCACTCCCTCCTCTCTTCCTGCCCTCCCTCCGGTCGATCTGACAAAAAGCCTTACCCCAGACCCTCCATTCACCACCATAATAAACACACCAACCCAGGCTCCTTCCTTTGCTCTCAAGCAAAGATTTTTGAATCTGCCCGGGAGCCACCCTGCTCTCCCTGGAAAGCTTCATTATGTGAGCTGTAAACCTTTTCATACCCTCGTGAGTAGTGTCATCAGTCTCCACATCTAAGAGGAAATACGGGGGGGGGGGGGGGGGCGGTGAGGAGACGGTCCTCCGTCTCCAACGGAGACATTGGAAGTCGAGCCACATGGGCGTGGGCGTGAAGTATTTCTCCCCAAAAGTGTGGGTCACCAAGCCATGGGCCTGGGCCTGGGCCCACGCCCAGGGGCGGGGCATACGAAGAAAAAAAAAGCACTTCAGAGGCAGCAAACAGGCACGGTCTTGAGCAGAGAAGTAAGAAAGTTTCAGGAGACCGGGGGCGGCGGAAAGGTGGGGAAAGGGGGTCGGCGCGTGTGACCCAGAGAAGAAGCCAGAGAGGCACGAAAGGGGAACGCGACTCGGCCGCAGAGCCCGATGACCGGAGGCATGGACGGGGGCTGACCCCAGGCGGCGGACGCCGAGCGGCGGCACGCGCCCGTGCCAGGGGTACTAGAGCCCAGCGTCGGGCTTCTTCCCCCCCCGCTAGGAGTAATAAGACCATAAGGTCTCCGACCGGTCCCACAAACGGGGAAACTGCAAGGCTACAACTTCAGGAACCAAAACGCGGGGCGGGGAAGAAGAGAAAGCACAGAAGAAAAAAAAAAAAAAAAAAAAAAAAAAGACCAACGAACAGACGGAAAAAAACAAAACAAAACAAAACAGCGCAACACACGAGCCGACAAAGAACAAGCACTAGATTCCACCTGTAGTTCACAACTCTCCAGTCCCCCTCGCGCCCCGAGGCGGGGGAAAGCGCGCACGGATTCTGGTAATACTGACGCACGAAATGGACGGAGAGAGCCCTTGGTCCCACTTCCCAGCCCCAATAAGCCCATTTAGTATGCCGTCCTCGACTAGAGAATGTATCAGATACCGAAGGCGAGAAGGACAGGTACTACACTTGACCTTAGCCAAGAGCCTGAGAACCGTTACCGGCCGCTGCCTCCTCCCCGCTACCGCCCTGCAGTCATCCATATTGCACTCACGGTGAGCCAGGTCACGCTCAGTCCACATTCTTGACTCACTATCCCGTGGTACGCGCCACACGCGGTGCAGTTGCAGTTGCCCCCCGCATTCCTGGTGAATTTTCGCGTCCCTTTCCGCTCCCTCCCGTCCTTCCCTAGCGGAGGACTCGCTAATTTGCGTGTCCCGCCCCACCCTGCCCCGGGCGGGGGGTGGGGGGTGGGGGGTGGGGGGGAGCGTGTCACAACGGTCCCGCTCCGCCCCTGGCCCGGCCCGCCGGGTCCCCGGAACCCTTCCCGCCGCGGGCCCAGGGCAGGGGAGAGGGGCTGCGGGAGGAAGCCGTGGGACCGGAGCGGTCCGCGTGCTCCCGAGAAAGCCGCGGGGTAGAACGCTGTGCGTCGGGGAGGGGAGCGTCCGCCCGGGGGCCCCAGGCGGGGCCCCGACCTTGGGCGGGCAGCGAACTGTGGCCGGGGCAGGAACCTGCGAGCGTGACTGCGAGCGGCCTCCGTCCTACTCACCTCCTCGCCAGCCTCCGGTGACTGAGACATCCCGCCTCGCCCCCTGTCCCCCGCCCCCGTCCCCGTCCCCGCCCTCGCCCCGGCGGGCGTCGGTTTCTTCCCTGGGTTAGTTCTTCTCGAAGTCTGCAGTTAGCTAGCTGTAAGGACCGTGAGACCAGCACGATCGCCCCTCGATCTGATTGAGTCCTCGGTTCCGTCATCCCTGCGGGGAAACCATCCCGATCGATCGCAGCACTGCCGCGCGCCAGACTCACTGCCCTGCGTGCGGTCTTTCCCATCCGTTTGGATCCTCAGGACCCTGGAGCGAGTTGAAGTGGTTACCACCCTCACTTCACGGCTGTGATAACCGACATCAGAGAGGTTGAGAAACTTGTCCAGTGGGACGCAGACTGTAGGCAGCCGACCTGTGGGCCTCACCCTGTCCCAAGACACCGCCTGCCTCTGGACGTGGACCTTGGAGCAGGGAAGGACTGCTGGGCACGCGCGCGCGCGCACACACACACACACACACACACACACGCGCGCGCGCGTACACACACACACACACGTACACACACACACACACACACACACACACACACACACACACACACAGGGACCGGCACGAGAGAGGCCGGTAACACGATGGTGACATCTGCGGTCACGGCCCTGCCCGACCCCGTCTTAGCTCTTGGCTCTGTGACTGTCTCCCACCCTGAGTTTACCCTCTGTCCCGTGGGGGTGGGGGCGGGGGCGGGGATGATCTCTCCGTCACGCGTTCTCCCGGAAGCGCGGGGTTGCTCGGGACCCTAAGCCAGTTACCTTCGTGACTGGTTAGCCTCTGAGGCCCTGTGTGGAAATGCCCGGCAGGAGTCTGCTGCTTGAGTAGCAAACAGCGTTTCTGCCAGTCACTTCTCTGGAAGCTTCGTCTCCTCGCTGAAGACCACGTCCTGATAGAACCTAACCTAACCTAACGCCGGGGCCTGTTTTGAGCACTTTTCCCTCCCCACTCCCACCAGCCCCACTATGATACGGTATGGGAGTATGTCCTGGTCTGTACCCTGCCTCCCTTCCCACACCCTGCCCCGCCCCCTCGATACCCCAGCTCGGGACGACTGGGAAGATCCCACCTGGACCCCTCTTCCCACCTCTCTGGCGGCCCGTGCACTTAGCCCCGTGCCCAGCACCTAAATATTTGTTGAATGGATGAGCGAATGGATATGGATTCAACGAGGTAGATCTATCGACCAAGCAAGCTCACCCAGCCAGTGGCCCACGGCCATCCTGATGGCTCTTGGGGCCTCTCCAACACAAGACCTCTCTGCTTGGTTCCACGTTCTTCAGTTACTAGCCACTTTATGGTTTCCCAGCTGTTTTGACCCTCAAGACACTCCCATTCCTGGCAAAGGACCGTCTCCCGAGGAACCGAGTGCACCGATCGGCCTCTTGGGAGTTAACTGACTGCAGGGTAGCTGGAGTCAGTACCCCTGCCCCGCCGTGCCCCCCGTGGCCCGCGCAAACCGACACACACGGGCGGTGGCGCCTGAAAAGCTACGGCTGGCACCAGCCTCACCCAAGAGCCATGTACCTCCACCCAGCTGTTGCACCCTCCTGGCCCCTGGCGCTGTCGCCCCAAAAGCGTCTCCAGCCACGGGTCAGGGACGGGGATGGGGACTCTAGGAGCACCCCGAGAGTTCTCAAGCAGCGTCTGTGTCTGCAGCCTGGCAAACCCAGTAGCTCGTCAGACTCTCGGATTTTTACCAAGCGCTCAGGTTGTAAACTCTATCTCAGCACCGTTCTAGGTACGCATTTCTCTCTTTACGGTACCTCTTTGTTCATCTTTGCACCTCTGTATGTGAAAACCCACATTTGTCATCTTTCCCCTGAAGTGCGTGACTTTGCCCACGTTTCATCAGGTCGTTTTTTTCTTTTTCCTTTTTGTCTTTAATGTTGATTAGTATTTTTTTTTTTAATTTTTGAGAGACACCGACCAGACAGAGACAGAGACAGCACGAGCGGGGGAGGGGCAGAGAGAGAGAGAGGGAGACACGGCATTGGGAGCAGGCTCCAGGCGCCGAGCTGTCAGCACAGTGCCGGACGCGAACTCACAAGCCTCGAGATCATGACCTGGACTGAAGTTGGTGCTTAACCCACTGAGCCACCCAGGTGCCCCCCCCCCTTTTTTTTTTCTGATCCCGTTCTGGCATCTCCTATATAATTTGGAGAAAAAACCCTGCCTGTGGTTTCGACTGGCAAATATTTATTCCCCTTTCCATTTTTGTTGTTGTTGTTTTGTTTCTGGATTGTTGTTTCGTTTGTTTTTTTTTTAAAGTAGACTCCATGCCCAACGTGGGGCTTGAACGTGAGGCCCTGAGATTGCGAGTGGCATGCTCTACACACCGAGCCCACCAGGCGTCAAAAATATTGTACAGACATGAGGGGTGCCTGGGTGGCTCAGTCGGTTAACCATCCGACTTCTGCTCTGGTCATGAACCCATGATCTCAAGGTCCCTGAGTTGGAACCCCGCCTGAGGCTCTGCGCTGACATCTCGGAGCCTGGAACCTGCTTCAGATTCTGTGTCTCCCCGGGGCGCCTGGGTGGCTCAGTCGGTTAAGCCTCCGACTTCGGCTCAGGTCATGATCTCACACCTTGTGAGTTCGAGCCCCGCATCAGGCTCTGTGCTGACAGCTCGGAGCTCGGAGCTCAGAGCCTGGAGCCTGCTTCGGTTTCTGTCTCTGTCTCTGTCTCTGTCTCTCTCTCTCTCTCTCTCTCTCTCTCAGCCCTTCCCTCACTCACTCTCTCTCTCTCTCAAAAAATAAATAAACATTAAAAAATTAAAAAAAAAAAAAAGGATTCTGCGTCTCCCCCTCTCTCTGCCCCTCCCCCACTCACTCTCTGCCTCTCTCAAAAATAAATAAACATTAAAACATTTTTTAAAACTGTACAGACACGAACGTTACATATTCACATTGACCAATGTTTTGTAAAAGTTGGACTACCGGAGTCTGAGTCCTAGGCGGCATTGGGTCCTCTGGAAAGAAGCTGCTGGGACTGAGTGAGGCGTGCAGGAGGTTGATTGGGGGTGCGGGGGGTGGAGGGTTAATAAGATAGAGGGAGGAGGCAGGTGTGGGCAAGGAGGGCCTCAGAGCTCTGAGCAACCGGACAAAGGCTTGGCCAGTCAAAGGGAGGCCTCTGGAAACAAAGATAGCCGGCTAGAGGAGCCCCACATGTGAAAACCCAGGAGAAATGGCCAGCAGAAATGGTCGGGCCCCAGTACCCCATGGAGCCCCGTACCACCCCCCACCCCCCACCCCCCCACTGAGAGCCCCGAGAGAAGCAGTGCCCCGCCCCGAGAGAAGCAGTGCCGGCCCCGTGTGCGACCTCCCTGGCCACCACTGTAGCCCCCGCTGTTCACGTGCCGTCGTGCCAGGTCCGGGGTGGCCAAGAAAGGGCCGGCGGGGGCCATTTCCTCTGTTGGCTGTCCAGTGGCTCTTATTCCTGCTCGGGCTCGACCCTGATACCCTACGTTCATCTTAGGACTGATGGACAGTCCGGGGCCCTGGTCTCTGACGGTCCCATGGTAAGCATCCGTCTCTACAAGGGCCCAGCAGCATGCCAGGAGCTGCTTTTCAGAAGGCGGAGAGGTCTCTGGCGTCCGGGGCCTGGAGGAGGCCTGGCTCCAGAACCCGAAGGGAGGGCTCCCCTCCCCCCCCCCCCCCCCCGCCCCCACCATGTGACCCTTCGGCGCCGTGGTGGTTTTGCCATAAACTCCACACAGCATCTCTTCCTTCACAGACCCGCCCGCGGCCGCCAACACGGTGGGGTCCGCCGGATCCTGTGGCCCCAACAGCAGGGCTGCCCCTCTGCACCTCGCAGGCCTTCAGAGCCCTTCTCTCTCTGCTCCGCACCCACCTCCCAAGGTGAGGGTCTTCCACGTCCCGCGGTGCGTGAGCCCAAGCAGGGCGTCTACGTGTGGAATGGGTTGCTTCCAGAACCCACAGAGGCCCACCGGGCCCTGGGTTTCCTTCTCTTTCAGTAGTCCGCGGCGGCGGCGGGTGTACAAAGAGGAAGCAGTTTTTCGGGACTTTGGAGGGGATGTCCCACAACGGGAGTCCTTAAACGCTGTGCTGCCCTGTTTCTTTCACTGTAGGGTTTCCCTCCCTCTCTGACTGCGGGGCACCGGAGTGCCTGTATGTCTTGATGGCCTCTGGTGCGCCAGCCCCCCAGCTCATCCTGTCCCGTCGGTGTGATGCCACAGAGGGGATAGATTCGATACTGGGGTCTCTGGGATGAGCGGGTGGCCCAGGCCCCTTGGCCCCTTAGAGACTCGGGGGCACAGAAGGGGTGACGTTGCCCCAGGGTGGGGGGCAGATGTCAGCCTATAACTAACTAACTGTGCTTTTCTCCCCACCCCCCCACCCCCGCAACCCGCCGGCAGACTGTCTATCCTTTGCCCATTTTCTGTTGCCTGTTCAACCGTAGGGTATCCATTCCCAGGAACTCAGAAACGGACGCCTTGCATCAGTTAGCCCAGGGTGTGCTTTGCTGGCAACGGGGTGTGCCCAACCCATGAGAAGAAATCCTCTGCGGGGGTTTTAGAAATTTCAGTTCCGGAGACGATCCCGGATCCCACCATGATTGGTTGCTCCGCTTTCTCTGTCGGGGACCGTAAGGTTTCTCGGGGTAGGAAGGCCCGTCTGCCTCTTTCATACCTTAGGCATCTGTCTCTCGGTCTTAGCACATAGCAGTCATTCAAGACATGTTTCCTGAACGCATAAACCCCAATTTGTAACACTCACTCGTTGGTTCCCCCTGCCTTCTATCAGCACCCCAGGAGCCTAACTCAATACTCCAACCATCCAGTCCCAAACGTGCTCAAACTTGCTAGCACTTGGGGAGAAGGAAAAGAAATGAGTGGGAAAGGGGAGGTTTGGAGTCTCATGAGGCTAAGGAGGCATGGAGAGAGATGACATCTTGCTATTTCTGTTGGGACCTGAGGGGACCCATAAAAGGGCACATAACGACACAGGGCAACAGACTAGGAAAACGAGAAGAAATTACGTGGTCGGTGTTCTAGATTTGGGTGTCTCTTCTTTCTTTCCTTCTGTCTGTTTTAGCCTATGAGAGGAAAAGAAGTCTCTTTTTAAGTAGAGAGTGTCACATATTTTTCCTCATGTAGGACACAGTTTTGTAGAAGGAGGTGTATGGATTGGGTGGAGGGATACTGTTGTTAGCTAGATTCATTTTTGTTTATTGTTATTATTTAATTTAAAAAATTTTACGTTTATTTATTTCGAGAGAGCGCGAGCGAGCAGGGGAGGGGGGAGAGCGAGAGAATCCCAAGCAAGATCCGCCCTGTCAGAGCAGGGCCTCACGTGGGGCTCAAACTCACCAACCGTGGTGAGATCATGACCTGAGCCGAAACCAAACGTCGGACGCCTAACCGACGGAGCCATCCAGGCACCCCTAGATTCCTTTTTTTTTTTTTTTTTTTTTTTTTTTTTTAATAGTCATGGGTCCCCCTCAGCGCTAGGAGAGATTGTAATCCAGATCTGCCCTAAAACATATAGGAGTATAAAAAAGACCCGATGATTACAGGTGGACAGAAACTGCAGGGAAACCCTGGAAATGTCCGCCAACACAAAGGTATTTTTTTAATCAAGAATGTACATTGTGGGGGCGCCTGGGCGGCTCAGTCGGTGAAGTGCCTGACTAGGGCTCAGGTCATGATCATCTATCTCATGGTTCCTGAGTTCCAGCCCCGCATCAGGCTTTCCGCTGTGAGCACAGAGCCTGTTTTGGATCCTCTGTTCCCCTCTTCTCTCTCTGCCCCTCCCCTGCTTGTGCTCTCTGCCTCTCTCCAAACAAACAAAGTTTAAAAACCTTAAAAAAAATAAATAAATAAAAATAAAAAAAATAAAAAAGGTGTGTACATCGTGGGTGCTCCACAAATGTATTCCCCGTGAAATTCCACGTGAATGGAATTCACATTCCATTGTGAATGGAAAACCTGGGAGAGACAAGTGAGTGAGCAGGAACTCTCCGTTTCCACTGTGGGCACGAGCCACAGCCACTTGTAAATGTAAGGCCTTTCTCTAGTTGTGGCAGCGGACTGTCAAGAAGCCTGAAGGGGAAGCATGTCCCTGACAAGACAGAAAGTGGGTACTTTATACCAGGCGTTGGCCGACTACAGCCGGTACCCCTATTTGGCCCGGTCCGCTCTTGTAAGGTGCACTTTGACAACGGATCGTACATTTTTAAAGGGTTGTAAAAGAAAGAATATGTCACAGAGACCTTTGGGGGCCCGTGGAGCCTCAACTTTCTACGATGTGGCTGGCCCTTTAGAGAGAAAGCATGCCCCCCCTCCCGCCGCCCCGGCCCCGGCCCCGGCCCCGGCCCCGGCCCCGGTCTCATACCACCAACGGTGAGGTTAAGAAAACATTTCACCTTTGTGCAGAAGGCAAAAGGGAGCACGGTTGAGGAGGTATGTCACTTTGTAGGTATGGACTTCCTACGATGATAACCTTCCGCTTAAAAAGTGACCACCGACTTGGGGCGCCTGGGTGGCTCAGTCTGGTTGGGCCTCTCACTTAGGCTCTCAGACCATGATCTCGCAGTCCGTGGGTTCCGGCCCGTGTCGGGGGGTCTCTCTTTCTCTCTCTGCCCCTCTTCCGCTCACGCTCTGTCTCTTTGAAAAACAAGTAAACACTAAAATTAAGACAAAACAAACAAACCACCTGCTTACAGTATTCAGTCATTTACACGCCATAGACCCCACACAGGTGCACGCCCAGGAGACGGAAGTAGTAAGAGAGGTGATCCCATCCCGTGTCGGGCTTGGTCGGACTCCACACCCGTCCAGCCTGGGAGCAAGGATTTGGAAACTTAAGCCCTAACAGCAGGAGTCCTTGCAAACTAACTCCTAGTTGCCACTGCCCAGAAGGTGCAGCTGAGAACAACAGTTTCAGAAAAAGCAAGGCTTCGCGCTATCTTACAGGCGCTCGTCGTGCACGCCAGCCCCGAAGCGAAGAAGAGAAACTGCTAACGCTAGGTGCTAGGCGCACCCGCCCGACACCAACACGAGCAGGACCCGAAACACGTTTATAACCGTATGCTGATCTTGAACACCACAAGTACTACCTCCCCCCAAAGGGAGGAGGGCACCGTTCCTGGAAGCACTGCAATACCAGGTCGATGCGCGGAGTGGACGGAGCAAGCTCCTATTCCATCTCCCAGCTCCAAAAATCCATTTAATATATTGTCCTCGGATAGAGGACGTATCAGATATTAAACTGATAAGAACAGATACTACACTTGATCTTAGCCAAAAGGCCGAGAAGCGATACCGCCCGTGCCCGCCTCCCCGCCACCGCCCTGCCCTCATCCACATTGCACTCACGGTGAGCCAGGTCACCCTCCTTCGAGGTCTCACCTCCCTCGCTTCTCGGACTTTGGTATGGGAGCCACACTAGGCAGCAGGCTCTTGTGCAGATTTTTAAATCTCTGCCTTTTAAAAGAGAAATTGTGTTCTCTGTCGTTGCTTCGTCGCGCTCACCCAGAGGCCATTTCTCATTTGAATGCCCCGCCCCTTCCGCGCGGCGAGGTGTAACCGCGCCCACCATTTCCCAGTTCTCTTGAAGGGCTTTGTGGGCTGGAGCAGAACCTAGGTTGAGGCCAAGCTCTCAGTTGGTTTAAAGCTTTTGCCTGCGTAAAGGCAGGACCAAGGGGGAGGTGGGGATGGGGGTCTGGGAACTGGGGAGTGTGGAAGGGGGCTGGAGCAGAGTGGTCCGAGTTTGAAGAACGCCGTCCCGTCCCGTCATCACTGTAGGACCCTACGGGGCTTGCTGTATCCAGGGTGCTGGGAACCGAGAAGCGCCCGGCTGAGGTCTCCTGGAAAGGGCTCCAGAGAGAAGTTGGGACCCGAGATTGGGCCCTAACAGCGCTGCTACCCTGCCTTGGTCAGCAGGGCTCTTGGGCACGCTACTTGACCCGACCCCAGTCGAGCCTCCAGTGTCCCGGGTCAAGAGGTGGAAACCTTCGTGCCTTCCTGAATGGGGTCGAGGGAGCACGAAACGTAGCTAATGAGGTGACCTCAATTTAAGCCGTCTAGAATATGGGTCCTGGGTCCCACGAGGTACCAGTGAAGGGGCCATCGATTGTGACACTGAAACAACGGAGCGGCAGTACACAATACAATAGGACACGTTGGTTGTTTGGGTCCGACTTGTGCCCAGGGCTTTCTTTTCGGGTCAAACTTGCAAAGTTTACCTACAGATGGAACAGTTGAGACAGAGAGGTTAAGCAATTTGTCCAAGACCACACAGCTTAGTTGGTGGAAGAGGCTGGGTAAGGTCTAGGAAGTCAAG
>NW_026526876.1:29912056-30087056 GCF_024362965.1 Panthera pardus | reverse complement strand
ATAAATTCATGATCTGTTTTTGCAAAACCTTTGGCTTACACAATCATCTATCTTTGTATTGTGTATATTTGGGTAATGACATTTGTTCCCATCATGTAAATCTCCCATAATCCCTGGTTCAGTGATATAATTTGGTACTAAATAAATTTCACCTGCATGCTTTTCAAAATACAGGTCACAGAAACAAGTTTTCCACCACAGCTTTGGGTTTCATTCATCATATTAAGTGATAACAAACTTGTACTAAGTTATATTAACATTACCCTTCTTTGCTCCTCTTCAGCATCAGCAAAGAGTTTACGAATGTTAGCCTCGGATTCTCCCACATATTTGTTAAGGATTTCCGGCCCATTGACCACTTTGGGCTCCCTTGCATTCAACATCTTGCCAATCTGTCGAGCCAAGAGAGTCTTACCACAACCTGGGGGCCCATATAACAGGATGCCTTTAACATGTTTGCAACCTAAAAAACAAAAGAAAACAGTCTTATATTAACCACCTAAAATCCAAGTGAGACATCTAAAGGAGTTTCCTTTCTTCTTCATATGAATGTTAGGAAAACTATAGTCATGCCATTAACATATAATATCCAAGTGCCATGAGCAAAACAAGAATGAACAACTAAAGTTCTTTTTTTTTTTTTTTTTTTTTTAAAGTAGGCTCCACGCCCAGCTTGGGTCTGAACTCACAACCTGGAGATCTAGAGTTGCATACTCTACTGGCCGAGCCAGCCAGGCACCCCTAAAACTCTTTTTTTTTTTTTTTAACAGAGAATCCAGAAGCAATTCCTACACGAGTGCCAAAATTTGAGGGGGAAAGCTGCCAATTAAAAGTCTTTAGAAAAGTATATTTGAACTATCATTTAAAACAAATACTTTTAACTCTGAAAACGTCTCTTTGACCTAAATTCCTAATTAGGAACTATTACTTATTTTCCATTCTCCTTTAAAGTCAAGGAATAAAAGAGATCTGCTTTTAGGCAAATTTAACCCAACACAAATCTATTATAACACAGTAGGCTATGGAAACTGTATCTTAGTCACAGAAATTATAGGTGTACCTGTTGATACAAGCCCTCGAAGAATGGGCAAACATGTTTTGAGTTGGACTGGTATAGGCAATCCATAAGATCCAGACGGATGTCACACACTGAGTGGGTAAAGCTGAATGTCCTACTTCATGTGACTAATGCCAAGGGAGGCACACACTTTTCTCAGAGCCACCAAGATGAAGACGAAGTTTCAAAAGAATAGTATTCAATTCTTTTCTAAGCAAGCATTGCTAAATACCTTGAAAGGTATCAGTAACAACAGGGAAAGAGCAAGACTGGTGATTTCGACTCCCCAGGGTTTTTTTTAGCCAACTCTTCACGAGCATTTACTCCACTTCTAAGATTGCAGTGACCTGTGGTTTCAGTTTACTCGCTCTAGGAATTCCCACCTTTCCAGCAGTTTCACACTTAGGGTGCAGGACTCTTTTTTTTTTTTTTACAAGTTTTTTTCCTTATACTACACCAAAAAGGCACTTTGTGAAATAACAATTTATTAGATTTCAGTGTCACACTCAAAAAAATAGGTGAAAAAGAAAATTTCTGAAAATGGAATATACATAGTGTTTGTCCTCACTTGGAACGAAAGACTTAAGAAATAATTTCTTTAAAAAAAATATGACAATACATTTAATAAGTCCCATAAAAGCTATCACAAGGTACAACCAACTCTACTGGGAATTTTAACTTCTGAGTAGGAAGACCCTTTGGGTTATCAGTATGGTCACTGCTTCTATATGTCAAAAAAAAGACTCTCCTTTAAAATTTTGAAAGTAATGAGATCTGTGCTTACGGTTAGATTTATAGAGACAAGGGGAACTTAGTGGAAACCCTTGAAGGCTTACAGTCTTAACCCTTCCCTCACAGAGTAAATTCCTGTCCTGAGAATCATGGTCCAATAAATGTCTTTGCCCTTGATCCACCCTTGGAAACACAAATAGTAGGGAGATAAGGGGATAAGCCCTGAGCTTCCCCTAGGGGCAAAAATCACAGAAGCACTGCCAGCATCCAAGCCCCTGGGACACTTTTGATGAAAACTTTAGAACCTTGCTCCTCATCTTACCCTCTGAGCCAACCGCTACCATCATGATTTGAAACGATTCATGTAAACCATAGCAGAGGGAGGTGGGCATGGTGGTGGTGAAAAACGGCACAGGATGGGGGGGCCACAAAGGAGAACATGAAGACTTACTGAGGCCCTACAAAGTGCCAGGCCTTATCCTCATCCTCCAATTTCTTAACTTTCTCCAAGTTTATCAACTACCTCCTAACCATACTTCCTTCCATATTAAGCTATACTTTCTTTCAAGGGTTCTCAACTCCTTGGCCTTCTTACACTTCTGTTCTACTCATCCCACAGGCCCTGAACACAATATGGCTTTACTGCACCTATGCATGGGCCACAGAGCACAGCCAGAGAAAATTACAGCACTGTGCTGACAGGATGTCCTCACAATTTCATGCTATCCAACTTTAGTTCCACACTCACTGCTTGTCAATACTGCCTGCCACCTTTTACTTGTTCTTGTTAGACCACCTTCCGCTCTCTGCACTACTTTTCCAGATCTTCCCTGCTCTGCTCTTCTCAAGTGCTACCCCGCGCCACTAATTCATAGAGAAGATCTAGATTCCTGCTTCGCATATTTTTTTAAAAAAGACGAACAGGTGTGAACTCCCTTCAGCTTATTGCTTCCCTATCCACAAATTTATCTGCAGACGCATCCAATCTCCACCTCAGCACTGGTTCTCAAAGAAGAAGAGTTCCTCTTCTCCAAGGTTTAAGTTGCAATTATTTGTTTATATACCTTCTTCTCTATTAGACCATGAACTATTCAAGGTGCTCTCTTATCCATCCGGCATCGCAAACATCCACCACAATGCCTAGCACAGAATATGTACTCTTAAATAAATGGCTAAGTAAATTGTTGACTCCTTTCCTACAAACCTCAAAGAAAATGAGGGAAAGAAGACCATTTTAAAAAATTATTTGAAGCTCTTAATTTATGGAATAGTGTTTTCTTTCACAGCTGGACTAATTTAAATACCTAGAACACATATTTGCAATGACTGGGACTTTGCAAACTTAGCAGAGCTACATAATTTATAAATATAGATCTTCTTCAACTTACGATGAGGGCACCTCCTGATAAACCCATTGTAAGCTGAAAATAACCCATGTGATGGCGTGGCTGTCTGGGGGTTGCAGGTTGCCGCTGCCCAGAATCACAAGAGAATTCATGCTGCCCAGCTCTAGACCAGGAAAAGACCAAAATTCAAAACCTGAAGTACGGTTTCTATTGAATGCATATCGCTTTTGCACCATCATAAAGTCAAAAAGCATTAAGTCAAACCATCACAAGTTGGGGACTGTCTGTACTAGAGTCTTAACTCTGTAACTCTGTTTTTGTACATGGAAAATGCTCGACTTAATGTGGCTTGAATTAAATCGACTCAGATTTATAAAATAAACAATTCACAAAATATTACCATGAAGTTGAAGAGAAAGAGATAAAATTTATATCCATGGAACTTACTGTCTACCATACAGATCTCTGAAGTGACAGAATCTATTCAATATGACACCAACAGGAATGTCATAGAAGCTCTAGCCCGTGTTAGAACTAAAATTCTTTCAGGATCTCAAGAAAGCACATCAAAAATAGACATTGACATGTGAAGATTTTCAAAATCCACTTCCACAAAGGAAGCAGTTACTTGAATAAGCGGTGGAAATGGGACTTTGTTATTACTACTGTTATGATAGCCTATTCTGACTTATTAAATAAGCATTGGTCTCTAATTTTAAATGAGTCATAAAAACTCTTCGTAAGTAATTCCATTCAACAAAAGTGTATTAAGCTCCTGTTTGGACTAGGCATGAAACTAGGTGTTAGGGATACAAACATGAAAAAGGCAGTCCCTACCTGCAGGGCATTTCTGGTTTAGTAGGAAAGACAGAAATAAAAATAGGTTATCTATAATATAATAAGACATTATCAGAGATATGTATGAAATGTTTTTGGAACCTGGCCAAGAGAGACAGATCCTGCCAGGGTGATGGCAGAAAATTAGGGATGGACAACAGGGGAAGAGATAAAATTTAGTGTGGGCTTTCAAGGACAGTAGGAGGTTCATGATTGGGCACGGGAGAAGAAATGGCACCTAATGAAGGAAAGTAGCATGATCAAAGGCATAGAGGTATGGACATAGAAGCTGTCCTTTCAAAACAGCCAGTAGTAACCTGTTGTGGCTATAGCCTTGGAGCGGGGCGGGGGTGGGGGGGGGGTGGGGCTGGAGACGAGGCTAACAGGCTCCCAACTACAGAAGACCTTGATACCATGCCCAGGAGTTTTTAATTTGTTTTATAAAAACCTGAGGTTTTTAATCAGGGAGGGTGCACAATGAGATATGTTTAAAAACTAACTCTGGCGGTAGAGTAGAGGAAGGTCTAGAGAACAAAGATCACGGGGTACAAGTGTAGTTGGAGGAATGTTTTTAACCTTTTTCCGGGGACATTGCCTCACTGGCTGGCTCTGGATTTTTGCCAGTTAAGCTTTCATTTCCCTCCAAGTCCTTTGGAAGCACAGGAAAAAATGGGTCCAGAGGCCTTAGGAGGACACCTCCCTACTGATGCCCCAGCTTTCTCCTGAGCTTCTGCAGGGCATTAAGACCTGGCTCTGATGCTGGGAAGCCTCTGATCTGTGGCTGCTGGACTGTCCTGACTGCCAAGCTGAACTGATCCATTCACTTGTTCTTTCTTTATGTCTTACATACCCCCTCACTACTTAGAGGTGAGTGCCCTGGGCTGGTGAACTAAAAACAGCACAGAGCAGGCATGGAAAGCAGAGAAATCAGTGGAACTGACTCATTTAAATTGTCATTTTCTCTCATTCTCTTACCTTCTTCCCCATGGAATAGTCTAATGGACCTCTCCAGAAAAATGCACATTAAAAAAAATTTGCATGCAATTTTGAGGGTATTCTTAGATCCTCTGAGATCTATTCATGGAATCCAAAGTTAAAACCTCTGAATGTGCTACTGAAATAATCCAGGCAAGAGACCAGAAATGGAAAGAGGCAACAGTCATAAGAAACTGTAGTAGGAAAAGAAAGAAGATTTGGGAGATACTCATCAGCACTCAGAGACCAAAAGAAAATAAGAGGAAGAGGAAGAATCAACGTTGACCTTAAGGTATGTAGCCTGGGCTCATGGTAAAATAATGATAACCCCAGAATATCACTAAGAAGTTAGCAACAGGAGATTAGAGGGAATCATCACTTTGTTTTTGGCTATTAAGGCGTTTGAGATTCAGGCAGAAATGTCCATTAAAAAATAGGTTGAAAGCTCAGAAAAGATATCAAAACTACTGGTTCCATGTTTCTGAATGCCTGCTCTGGGCACATGGAAAGCCACAAGAAGTTTTAAGCAGAGGAGTATGACCGTAGGGACAAATGCTGCAGAGACAGAGGATGAGGCCTGGGAAGAGAACACTAGATTTAAAAACCAGGAAGTTCAGGGGCGCCCGGGGGGCTCAGTCAGTTAGGCGTCGACTTTGGCTCAGGTCATGATGTCACAGTTTGTGGGTTCGAGCCCCGTGTCAGGCTCTGTGCCGATAGCCCAGAGCCTGGAGCTGCTTCAGATTCTGTGTCTCCCTCTCTCTCTGCTCCTCCCCCGCTCATGCTCTCTGTCTCTCAAAAATAAAATAAAACATTAAAAAAAATTTTTTTTTTAAACCCAGGAAGTTCATGCTTATCTGGGCCATAAGGTCTTAGGTCGGGGTCAGATCATTTTGGGTTGAGGTAGGAGAAGGAAGCTAAGTAATATAAGCAGGAACAAACAGAGATCACGATTTGGGGAACTCTGGCAATACAAAGGAGGAATTTTGAGAGAAATACCTTGCAAGACGAGTTAAGAAAAGGGGGGAGGAAGTAAGCTGAGGTTATGCCCATTGGATTCTATTTACTATGTGAAGTAGGAGCTAGTTCACCTACAAAATGAGGGATGAGGACAGGATACTGGGAAGCTTGGTAAAGATTTGGAAAGACCGTGGGGAACTAAGAAGATGTGTGGGAAAGTGTCCCTGAGCACATAGGTGCCATTAGGTAAGTGAACTCAGCATATGGAACTCAGGTCACCGAGGGACTCTCCTCTTTGTTGTGATTCTATAAGTAACTTAACAGTGTTACGTAAGGTGCAGTTTCTTATTCAATTCTATAAATACAAATTTCATTAAAGCTGGCATAAGAATCTTGACTTTTTTTTGGCTTGAACCACTTTATTTTGTTCAAAACTGAACCTTAAAATTGAGCAACATAAAGTAAATAAAACCACTAATTTAAAGTCAACATATTATGGGCGCCTGGGTGGTTCCGTTGGTTAGGCATCCTGTTCTTGATTTCGGCTCAGGTCATGATCTCGTGGTTCGTGAGATCGAATCCTGCACTGGGCTTCTCACTGAAAGCACAGAGCCGGCTTGGCATTCTCTCTCTCTCTCTCTCTCTCTCTCAAAATAAATAAAAAGACATTTAAAAAAAAAGAGAAAGCCAACATATTTATAACTAAATTCTGTTATCTAATTTTCCCAAAGTGTGAGGGCGAAACCATCATAGGACTTGTTCTCAACATTTCCCCTCCACTTTCCACAAAGTTTAAGGCTTTGTCTTCATTTGTAAGTCATTCACATCTTTTTTCCTTCCTCTAGAACTTATATAAGAACAATTGTGGGCGGACAGCATAATCAAACATAGTTCCAAAGGATTTCTTCTCTTAATTTCCTGTGTTGAATGACTTAAGTGCTTATTTTATAAAATGTTCCTGTTAATGATCATCTTCTTAAAAATACTTAATTTTTATTTGGATACGGCACAAACATATTAACAACTCTTGGTTATAGTAATGTAAAGGACAGTGGTAGTAAAAAGCATAATCTAAAATGGCCAAAAATAGATTTATATACAGTTTTGGAATCTAAGTTGCCAATTATATTTGCATATGGGAGTAAATCAAGTTCTGGGATATCGTATTCTTTCACTCATTCAACAAATGCTACATTTGGTGGCCGTTCTCTTCCGACTACTTCTATTTTCTCAATGAAATCCTGATTCCAGGTCGTCAGCTGCTGGTGAGGGAGGGTGGACTGGAAGAGGTGGTGCTGGAGATCTGAGGAGAACGAAGAGGAACTAGTCATCTTAGACAGCAGGAGAGTAAACTGGCTAAACTAAGGAAATACAGAAGGAATACCAGAAAATACTGATGCCAAGGAATACCGAGGGCCCACTTGAGATGTGATTCTTAATTTCAAAGTAAGATCAGTCACCATAGCTTTGCGCTTTTCTTAAGCCATATTCAGTAGTCTGGGTACCGACACAGAGTAGGCAGAAAGGGGAGACATACCTGGGGCTTTGACACACATAGAAGATGAGGAGCAAGGCCACTAAAGTTGTATTTGAGGAGGATAAACATGATAGACCATGGAATTGAAGCTGGGTAAAGAGGGAACAGAGAACAAAACGTGTCAGAGTAAATGAACTGGAGGGTCCCATGGGATCAAAGCAGTTAGAGCAGGGGGTGAGGGAATGCTAGAAGCCTAGGACAAATGCGAGGCAGCTTGAGTGCTGGATGCTTAACACTGAGATCTCTCAAGTGGTGGTTACTGGTAAGAGTGAAGCCTTCAGTATGACCAAAGAGGGGGTGGCTGAGATGGAACGAAGCAAAATTTACTGGAAATGAGGAATTCAAAGAACCGTGAAGATAGATTGTTGAGTAAGTCCCCAACAGGAACGCCAAAGTCAAGAATAACAGAGAGAGAACTAAAACACACCGAAGGCTGCACTTAGGAACAGCAAGTAAGCCAGACAGCTTCTTATCTGCCTCCGCTGTTCATTCCTCTCTCGCAGGGCTACCCTTCCTCTTTCATTTTGTTCTTTAAGTGTTACTGACAGTGAAAAAAGTATGAACATTTATTGACATATCATTATATAACAGCTACTACTAAAGGTACGAACAATATCAAATGCCCAAGAAATAAACACAGCCAACGATAATGCCATTATTTACTAAGGATTTAACTGAGTGACACACTGGAACCTCACCGTAAGACTACATTCAGTAAAGAATTTAGTATACGGCTTGCTTGTATCTCATTCTAGACCACCTGTCATAAAGCATTTTTTAACAACTTCCTAAAATATGAACTACAAAACTATATTCTAATTGTGTTTCACAATAGATATCTGTCCAAAGGATGAACATATGATTTGTGGTCAGGTACCAGACAGATGAGGACCGACTGGATTAAATGTATTAGGAAACAAACCTAATGAAAAATCTCTAGAGAACATTAAAAATTACTGAGTCCCACTTTTCTGACCAGTGGTTCTCAGACTTAGAGTTCACAAAATAGTAAAAGACACCCCCCCCCTTTTTTTTTAACTGAGGAGAAGCGCTGTCATGGGGTTAGTTTTTTATTTTGCAAGGTAAAGGCTTCTTAAAAACAAAATCAAACTTGACATCTATCCCCACCATTTCATAAAAATATTTTTTCATATCAAGAGGTAGGGTGGACATAATCTCAGAATAAAGGACAGTTTTTGTATTAAACAAATTGAGTTTTATATATACATTGTTAAAAGTGGGGGCTCTGGACTCAGCTAGCCTGGTTTCAAATCCTGCTTCTTGGGTTTTAATAGCTAGAGATAATAACAGCAACCACCTCGGAAAGTCATTATGAGGATGAAATATAATGCACATAAAGCACTTAGTACACTTGCTGGCATACGGTAAGAGCTCATAAATACTGTCTATCGATTAATTATTCTTTACCATCTTGTTGGAGATAAGCGGTGAAATGAAACCAGTCTCCCCAACTGTTTTGAGAATTACATCACTGCTAGGTGACTGTAAAGCTTGAAAATAAATGACTATTCTGCTTATGTAATTCTTTCTGAGACTGACTATTGTGACCCCTTAACTTATCTAACACTATTGTCACTTGAACATCGCAAATTATAGTACACATTCTGCTGGACCTCAAGCTCCAAATGAGCACAGTAGTAAATAAGTCGGCAGTTTCGCAAAGATTTGACTAGTGTTGCAGTTAGGATTCTCCAAAGCTTTAGCCTCTATCTTCCAGGTGGATTACTATCAGAAGCAATCCTGCCTGCTTCTCTTATGCCTCAGGCAGAGTCCATTCTTATCTATGCCTCAAGTTTTCCAAATTTATTTAGGGTCAACATGCAGCTCCTTCGCATAAACCAAGCCACCATGACTATCAGTTCCATGTGCGTGCATCCTTCTATCTCCTCCACACCTTATTCTACCCTAAGTATCCTTCTTCTCCAAAGTCCCCTGTATCTCCCCAGTGTAACCACTGTCATAGTCCCCAGCTGCCACTTCCCTCTCTCAAGGGGCACACACCTTGTTCTCCTGCGGCTCACCTGGAATGACTTGGTCAACTGGGGGGAACTGAGGCTAATTCTGGGTGCTTCATCCAAAAGCCTATTTGTCATGCTACATGACCACAGCCTGCCCTCTGCAGTAGATGAACCTTCCCACCTCACTTCTTATTCTCTCAGATGAATCAGCAATTCTCCAGCAATGTATAAAACCTGGAATACTATTTGAGCCCCAGCTGTTGATAAACAGCGATTATAATCATACCAATTTTGGTGGGGACAACTTGAAGGGGCTTTAAGGTGTGTACTACAAATAGCTTGAAGTGATTTCTGGCCTGAAAGTCTAAGTTGAAGAGGACCCTATCCACTCTAATAAGGCTCATCCAGCCTCTGATTAAAACGATACATGAAAATATAAGATTTCTAAAATACTAATTGAAATCTCTCTTCTTAAAATAGCTCAAAGCAAAATATATAGCCTTACTACTGCACTAAAATGAATAAACAGTAATGTTTGCTGTTTATAATCTTATAAAACATTATCTCAAAAAAGTAACAAGTAATTTGCTAGGCTATTTTATTTTATTTTTTTAACATTTATTTATTTTTGAGACAGAGAGAGACAGAGCATGAGCAGGGGAGGGTCAGAGAGAGAGGGAGACACAGAATCCAAAACAGGCTCCAGGCTCTGAGCTGTCAGCCCAGAGCGCGATGTGGGGCTCGAACTCATGGACCGCGAGATCATGACCTGAGCCGAAGTCGGACGCCCAACCGACTGAAACACCCAGGCACCCCTAGGCTCTTTTATTTTAAAAAGCAGTGAATTTTCTTTGTTTTCCTGAGATGATATCAGAGGCAAGCTGCACCAAGGAAAAACAGTCAGTCAACTTTTAGATATCCGAAAGGCTGGGGCGGAGGGGGGGGGGGTGTGTGTGGAATATATATATATACACACACATACATATATATATATATATAGAGAGAGAGAGATATATATAAAAGAAAAACACAACCCAGTGATTTCACACAAGAGCGAACAGAATGATGATACATTAGAAGTGATCTCTGTCAAATTAGCATCAGGGTAAGAAGTGTTTACTTCATTTGGGGGGCAACATGATCTATAAAGAAAGTGTGAAGTGGGTTCTGAATATAACTGATGTTTAAGGGGTTAGTTCAAGTAGCTTCCAGTTCAAATGCAGACAGATTTGCCACATTTGCCTAAGAGGGAGACTATCAGCAGACTAGTGGCAAGTCAGGACATATTCACAAGTCTTGCAAGCTTTTCTCTGCAGTTGTGCAAACCAGATTTGAATGCTTATTTTTAAACAGTGCGTGCACTTGCAGAAATACGATCACAAATTAATATCTGATCTTTTGTTCTAAAGTTTGTGTGATTCCAACTTCTCCTAGAATCATGAGTATTTTCTTAGTTCCATCCAACTCATCATTTGAGTAGTATGCTATGATTATCGACTTTAAGAAATGGTTTTGAATTTTCCAGCCATGCAGTGAGGACTTGGAGCATAACTTCCATCAACTCACAATACAGGAGGCCCTTTCTGTTTGTTTGTTTGCTTCAAAGACTGGCAGCCAGCGTCTAACACAGGTCATCATCTACATCTGCTGAGCTGTGCACTTACCAAATATTTAAGGCCCTGACCCCATTTGTACAGTCAGGTCTCTAATCATCCACGGGTATCATTCTGTCTAGCAGAGACTTGCTGCGCCCCACCAACTTTAGAGCACTCTCAGAACTCTCTTTGAGTTCCGTTACGATAAGTGAAAAAGGCCTACGCCCTGAGCACCAAGCAGCTGGGTGATGTCTACCACCTGACTGGTCTACATCCAAATTAGTCAACTGAGATTTAATATAGATCTTCTCATTAGATAGCCCAGAACCAAAGATGGGGTATGTGTAGCAACTCTCCAAACTAATCTCCGCCGACACCCCCACCCTGTTACACTCCCTCCTAGGGTGTGGCCTGGTATTTCATGAATTCTTGATGACAAAGATCATGCTTCCATTATGGCAGGTCCTGCCTTGCTGCCACCTGGCAGCATGTATTCTCACTGGTTTCAGAATTTTACAACTTTCCTCTCTTCTTTTTCCCTGTCCCTTGGCTTTCAACTTGTTGTACTTGCTGCTCTGTAAGGCGTCTGCTACAGACTAGCAAATATCTTGTCTTCTGAAGCAGACAACTTACTCTTTCCTTTCCCACACCTGGAACTTCTCGCTCTATCAAGTTCATGTTCTTCTGTTCCTCAGAAATCACCTCCTTAAGTAATGCCACGCAACCCCATCACATTTAACTACGTCAATGCCACCTCGCTCGTATCACGTCCGTGGTCCTACTCTCCAACACTTACGGTAGCAATAGTCAAACTTTAACATGCACCAACATTCAACGGAGCTTATTAAAATGCAGATTTTCAGGCATCACTCCTAGAAATGTGAATTCATTCATTAAGTCTGGAGTGGAGTGGAGGAAGGTGACTAGTTGATATGTCCCTCCCGTGAGATGAGGCTAATGCAGAGGCCAGAGGACACTGAGAACCAGCCTTCATAGTTTCAACTGACACTCTATTAAGTTGTTTTCTAACAGTTCTTAGATTTTCGTTTTATTTAGTGTATATTTTCTATAGCCTTAATTAAATCATAAGCTGAGGAGGACACATTTTTATTCCTTGACAAGTTGTAGCTGTAGAACAGCCGAAGAACTATTCTAACAAGATAAAAAAGTTACCGAGAATAAATGTAAGATCTCTGTGCTTAAGTGTGGCTGGGGGAGGTATGGTTGTGTGAGAGATGACTTGGGGGATTTTACTCAACAGTAAATTCAACATGAGATAGGATCCAAGATAGAATGTGGATGTCAAAAATGTTAATGCAATTTCGGTGTGCATTAAAAGAAGACTAAGGTTTTGAACAACGGATGGATAGATCTGGTCTATTTCAGAACAGGGACGACACTTGCAGTACACCATGATTTCTGGGTTTCACAACTTAAGGTGAATATAAACAAATGTTAAAGTTCAGAGAAATGTGAATAGGATGGTAAAGGGCTGAAAATAAATTATAAAAGGATTGGCTGGAGGCACCAACCAAGCTGGGGGATTTAGCTTAGAGAAAAGATGAATTTTGGGGGCCTTTATGTCTGGATGGAAAAGCTCTCTTCATATATCTTCAGGGCTTCCACAGGGAAGTAGAAGCATCCTTGCTCTATATAGTCTTGGCGGGGGGAGATGTGTAGAAGCTACACATCTCATCTTAACGTAAGGAAGACTCTAACGTACAGTTGTCCAAAAAATGGAATGCAACATTCGAAGGGAACGAGTCCTCTGACACTGAAGGAATTCGAACTTAGACTACGGAACTTGACAGAAGTCATTTAGCAAAAATGGAGAGAAAATTCAAACCAAAGCACGTGAACTAAATGATTTTTGAGATCCCTTGCAATGCTGAGATTCTATAATTCCCTTGCTATTCTTTGACAGAACCAGCTAGTATTGCAAAGAGGATGAATTTTGAAATAAATATTCCAGGATGGGAAGGAAAAAGGAGACTGAAGGCTAGGAAGATAATAAGGAGGCTACACTATAGTTCAAGTGTGATTTACTGAAGCTATAAAAAAAGAAAAAAGGAGTGATCCGAAAAACAAAGCAGAAAAATATTAGGAGTATTCAATAATGGACTTGAAAAATGCACGCACAAGTATAGCCAACTGATTTTTGACAAAAGAGCGAAGGCAATATGTTAATGTATTGACTGAAGCAAAGATCATCCTTTCAACAAATGAAGCTGTAACAACTAGACATCCACATGCAAAAAAAAAAAAAAAAAAGAATCTAGACACAGATCTCACACCTTTCACAAAAAACTAATGCAAAATGGATCCAGGCCTACCTGTAAAACACAAAACCATAAAACTCCTAAAAGATAACAGAGGGCAAAAACCTAGATGACACTGGGTATGGCAACAGCTTTTTAGACATAACACCAAAGCCAGATCCATGAAAGATATAACTGACAAGCTAGACTTTGTTAAAATTAAAAATTGTCTGTCAATGAAAGACAATGTCAAGAGAATGAGAAGGCAAGGCACAGACTGGGAGAAAATATTTGCAAAAGACACATGTGATAAAGCACCAAAATATACCAACAACTCATAAAACTCAAAAATAAGAAAGCAACCCAATTTAAAAAATGGGCCAAAAGCCAAACAGGGTATACAGATAGCAAATAAGCATATGAAAAAATGCCCTACATCATATGTCATCAGGGAAATGCAAATTAAAGCAACAAGATACCACCACACACCTCTACAATGGCCCAAATCCATTCGATTGACAAGACCAAATGCTGATGAGGATGTGGAACACAGGAACTCTCATTTGTTGCCAGTGGAAATGCACTGGGGCACAGCCATTCTGGAAGACAGCTTCTTACAAAACTAAGCATACTCTTTCCCGCAATTGCACTCCTTGGTATTTGCCCAAAGGAGTTGAAAACTTATGTTCACACTAAAACCTGTACACAGATGTTTGCAGGAGCTTTATTCATAATTATTCTTAATTGCCCAAACGTGCAGGCAACTATGATGCCCTTCAGTAGGTGAATGGGTAAATGAGCTGTGGTGCATCCAGACAATGGGATATAATTCAGCGCTAAAAAGAAATGAGCTATCGAGCTGTGAAAAGACACGGAGGAACTTTAAATGCATACTGCTAATGAAAGAAACCAATCAGAAAAGGCTACACACTGTATGATTCCAACAATATGACATTCCGGAGACAAAACTATGGAGACAGTAAAAAGGTCAGTGACTGCCAAGGATGGGGGGAGAAGGCACAGAGGATTTTTGGAGCAGTGAAAATATTCTGTATGATACCATAATAATTGATAGATACATGTCATTATGTAGTTGTCCAAACCCACAGAATGCACAATACCAAGAGCAAACAGTAAATTGTGGACTTTGGGTGATTATGATGTGTCAATGTGGGTTCAGTCATAACAAAGATACCACTCTGGTAGGAGATATTGATGATGGGGGAGGCTATGCATGTATATGGACAGGGGTATATGGGAAATCTCTGCATCTTCCCCTCCTTTTTGCTGTGGGCCTAAAACTACTCTTAAAAAAAAAAAAAAAAAAAAAAGTCTTAGGGCGCCTGGGTGGCTTAGTTGGTTAAGCATCTGACTCTTGATTTCGGTTCAGGTCACGATCTCATGGTTGTGAGATCAAGCCCCAGGTCTGCTTAACGTCTGCTTCTTTTTCTCCCTCTCCCTCTGCTCCTTCCCCACACGTGCCAGTACACTCTCAGGTGTGTTCTCTCAAAAAAAAGTCTTAATTTAAAAAAAAAAAATGCATACAAAGGAAAAGGGGAAGAAACATGACTCGAAGGACCTAGAAAATAAAGGTAACTGGGAAGAGATTACTATTTGTAAGATAAGGAAAAAAATGTTTAATAAATGTAACAAAGTTTTGAACACTTCAAGAATTCATTTCAGTAAGAATTCTAATGGAAGATGGTAAAAGCTTCTGGAGATATAGCCATATATTACCTACAGTAAAAGTATTCTAAAAATCATCACTAAATGCTTGGACAAATGAATAAATTCACATGAGATATTATTTTTTGGAAATGGAATTAGTAAACCTCCACTCTGAGTATACTAACTTCCAAGAGTTGGAAAAATATAAATGTTATTTGAAGAAGAAATGAATAAATAATTAATGCATACAGAATCCAAGAAGTGCCAGACCGAGGCTAGAACTGTAGCTACGGAAGCAATGTGCTAAGGGCTTTAACGTGTTCTCTTCTATAATCATTAAAATAGCCCCGGGAGCTAGGTATTATTTTTACTCTTCTTTTGGCAGATGAGGCACTGAGGCTTGTAGCGGTAAAATGCCTTTCCCCCGGAGACACAGCTGGCCAATGAGAGAGCCAGAACTTGAACACCAACCTGCCTGATGCCAAGCGAGCCCTGCAGGGATGGCTCAGCTACCGAAGGCACTGGGTGTCAGCTTTGCTGGAGACTCAGATTTAGTGGACTTGAAGGAGAATCTGGAAATTCATTTTGGGGGTTTTATAAAGCTCCCCAAATTCTGATAGACCTCAAAGATTGAGAACCATCGTGTTACTAAATAGAAGCGACATCAGAAGAGAGACATCTTGGAATAACCCCCCAAACTGAAGAAACCTGGTGAGCTCTTTAGAGTGGGAAAAGACAACACTTAGCTGGAAGCTAGGCTCTTTGCTTTCATAGGCTGGGGACATGGAGACCCAGGTACCACTCTCGACGCCCATAGATATTTACTGAGTATCCACTATATACCCCAAAATATGCTAAGCAGAGTGCTTTAAGGAGATGAATAAGATGGTCTTTGTCATAAGTAGCTCAATATTAAAAACCAAAGACACGACTATATACAAAGAAAATAAAGGGCTATGAGAAGCCAAAGAGGAAAATAATTACTTCTACTGGAAGATAAATGTGTGAGGGATCTTCCAGAGAAGGTAATCAAGCTACAACTTGAGGGATGAGCTTCCCTGCTAGAGTCTATGTACGGACCCCGTATCTCACTAAAAGGAAGCATTCATCCATATGGTAGCAGTTCTGGAAAGATTTCTATATCTAGTCCATCTTCCCCTTCTTACTAATGAGGAAACTAAAACTAAAGAGTCATACAATCAGTCATTGACATTTCTAAGGCTAGGCTCCAAAACTCTTGACACCTTGTCCATCAGTTTCCCACTAAACCATTACAGTTCTTGTATTTCTCTCTCTCTCATCCAGAGAACCTACTTAGTGATTGATTTCATCTATAACATTTTTACTTTTTAAGAAGGAAGTCTAAATTTGGCCATGCATGAAAAAAAGGTTTACACTTGGGAATGCTCTTTGATATGGCGATTCCATTTCTAGGAATTTATCCTAAATAAATATGGATGTGCAAAAATATTTAGTTTTAAGCGTCCTTATCATAACATGGTAGATAATAGTGAAAAAGTAAATATAATATATATGTCTAAGTGTAGTAGACTGATTAATAAAACCATGGCATTATCATTCTATAAAATAAACTATAGAAGAATATTTAAGAAAGACTGTTTACGTTACTGAGTGGAGGAAAAGCAGTTACAAACCATAAAATACATTTTTGTCCCCCTCTATACATATATATATACATATGTGAGTGTGTGCATGTGTATGTGTGTATACATGTACAAAGCAAAAACTAGTAAAATGACATACTCCAGATATTAACAATAGTTTTCAGGTGCTTTTTTTTTTTTTTCTTTTATACTTAGTGATTATCTTCTTTTACTCATTTGTATTTTTTTAAAGTTTATTTATTTTGGGGCGCCTGGGTGGCGCAGTCGGTTAAGCGTCCGACTTCAGCCAGGTCACGATCTCGCGGTCCGTGAGTTCGAGCCCCGCGTCAGGCTCTGGGCTGATGGCTCGGAGCCTGGAGCCTGTTTCCGAGTCTGTGTCTCCCTCTCTCTCTGCCCCTCCCCCGTTCATGCTCTGTCTCTCTCTGTCCCAAAAATAAATAAAAAACGTTGAAAAAAAAAAAAAATTATAAAGTTTATTTATTTTAAGAGAGACAGAAAGAGCATGAGCAGGGGAGGGGCAAAGAGGGAGAGAGAAAATCCTAAGTGGGCTTCATGCTCAGCACAGAGCCAGACACGAGGCTCTATCTCACAACTGTGAGATCACGATCTGAGCTGAAATCAAGAGTTGGATGCTCAACCGACTGAGCTACCCAGGTGCCCCATTCACTTGTATTTTTGAAATAATAGACATGCATTTCTATAATTAAAAGAACTAATAAAAGTATTTTTATAAACAGATCTTAGATCTGGGAGATCTAAAAGACCCTATAAAAGCTGGTGAGATGACAAGATTAAAAAAAAAAAGAAGAAGAAGGCGGCCCTGTCTCTGAACCCTCCAGGCCCACCAGAGAGCCTGAAGTGATCTAAAGGCAAGAAGGGGCTTTCTGAATCAAATTCAGACTCCAAAAAATAGTGAAGCTTGTTCTAGAGAATGAGGCTTCACATCCAAGTTGTGAAATCTGGAATAAGAAACCCAATAATAAGTCAAATTATTTTAAGTGGCTGAATCAGGAAGCCTAAAGGTTACCAGACTGGGAACAAGGCAACCTGGATTCTAGCCCCCACTTCTGCGACTTTAGCTTAAATAAGCTGCTTACTCTTCTGGGGTCCCAGTGTTCTCATCTACAAAATAAGAATGACATGGACAGGGGTGCCTGGATGACTCAGTCGGTTAAGTGTCTGGCTCATCTCACGGTTTGTGAGTTCAAGCCTAACAGTGCAGAGTCTGCTTGGGATTCTCTCTCCCCCTCCATCCCTTCCCGGCTTGTGTGTGTGTTCTCTTTCTCTCTCTCTCTCTCCCTCCCTCCCTCAAAAATAAATAAACTTAAAAAAAAAAAAAAAGAAATTGGTGCTTGGGTGGCTCAGTTGGTTAAGCGTCCAATTTCCGCTCAAGTCATGATCTCACGGTTCATGAGTTCGAGCCCCACATCAGGCTCCCTGCTGTCCGTGCAGAGCCTGCTTCGGATCCTCTGTCTCCCTCTCTCTCTGTGCCCCTCCCCTGCTCTTGCACACTCTCTCTCTCTCTCTCTCAAAAATAAATATTTAAAAAATAAAAATAAAAATAAATTTTTTAAAGGAGCAAAAAGAAACCCCCAAGAGCATCTTTTATCGGGGGTGGGGGGGGGTGGGGGGGGAAGAATACATGGACAAAATCAGTGTTTCTCAAACTGGTATCTCCTTGGAATATTAATAGTTGTAACTTTACGTATGTATGGTTAAGTAGGTTTAAGTAAATCTGGAAAATGTTGACTAGATAATTTCTAAGGTCTCCTTCTCTAACCTGGCCTAATTCTGATTTAAAACCATAGTCATCTTAATGTACTTAAATCTACTATATTTACAGATATAGTAAATATCTACTTGTGGTTATGTCACAGAGAGGAGTATTAGATAACTCAAAATGGGTGACAATCCTTTTGAGAAAATGTCATACCTTGACAGCAGCAACTGAGTGCAGGAAGCAAAGGAGCTACAAGTTCATCCCATTCAACTTTTTAAAAATTAACCTTTAGATAAAAATAGAGAAAAGGATTCAATCTTTTGACTGTGGTAATAAACTATCATCTTTCTCTCCTTATGTTGACACAGTGTCCCACGTGGGGCCGTTACTACTTATAAGACAAATCTCAATTTTGAACAGCTGAGTTCTGTGATTTAGGATCAGGTATGGGCAGCCTTCTGCAGCTGGAGAAAGAACAGACACAGAATCTGTAACTCAAGTACTGTGCGTCTTCCCTATCTCCCTTTCTGAGCTCATCGCAGCCACAGCTGGTTGCCTAAGTGAGGAGTTACAGAAGAAACCAAAGTAATCAGGCAGCAGACAGAAAAGCAAGGAGAATCGATAAAGAGAAGTTCTGCAGGAAAAGTCCAATAACACAGGAAAAGTGTCAGGTCAAAAAGTAGTCGTGGAACACCATAGAAATGTCTCCGGAATGCAATAATAATCGGCAATTTGGATAAATTCTCCTACATATATCTGAGATTTGACTGAATATATCTAATGTGGGGCTTAGCGTTCTAATTACAGGTTTACCCTCTAGTAACCATTCATTATCAAAAGGCTCTTAAGTCTTGCTAAATTTCCTCCTTCATGACAGGACTCTAGGTAGATTTTTAAAAATCAAAGCACTTCCAAAAAAATTATGTCATTGTGGATAAATTCGAGTAAATACATGTATAAATGGTATAGAAGTTCAAGCTGCCTATGTGGGTATCTTTATATATCAGTTTTGAGTCACTCTAGAATAAGAATATACCTCAAACTATTACTCGCCCAGAGAAAAGATACTGTGTTAAAGCCCGAGATGTTAGTGAAGAACTCAAAGCTACAAGTACAGGAAATCTTTGAGCACTGGATACATCATCTACAATGACTTTCAATGTCAAATTTTACACTATTAGTAAAATGGTATATGGAAGGGATTTACCGCTGTCTACTCTAACTTCTTTGAAAAACCTGAAAAAACAACATGTTATTTAAAAAGCAAAAGGCAAAACCCAAGTTTCCTGCGTTTTTTTTTTTTTTAATTGTGAACACACTATCAAAGGATACTGCCCCAAGTAACAAATCATATGGAACCCTACAAAAAGTCTCTTTAGAATCATACTCTTCTAAATAATGCTGTATATAGTTCTGGGCAGCTTTTTGCTAACATTATTGCTAATTCCTTCTTCCACCTGCCTTTCTCCAACATCCTATCAAGGTAGACGTCGTTTTTCCAAATCAGTACTCACATATAAGAAACTGACAAGATTTATAGAAGTGGTTGAGCATTTATCACCTCCTCTCTGATGGAATGTGATAAAAAGTAAAGATAAATCAGCCAAAGTATAAGTTCACAAATAAAAGATACCTCTAAGTGTCCTCTTGACTACCTTATCCACAAACACTTCAAAATGTGTAATTATCAAACACTATAAGAGGATAATCTAATGCTTGAACTATTTTCAATAGCAACAAAAGTTTAAGACAAGGAAATACATCTATAAACATTTTTGATTACAGGCAATGTATTAAAGATTTTTACCTCTACAGAGCTATAAGAGTACCTCTGGCAATATAATCATACCAACCAACTACCTCTCTGGAGTTTTTGATAGTGAGGATGAACAGGAGTTGGATAAAAAGACGGTGGAAAACACCCCGGGATACACAGGTAAGAGACAGTAGCGTGGCCCATCAGAGGAACTGAAATAGAACAGGTTGGCTGGAACCCAGAGCATGGGGAGGGGCACAGGCTGAGGGAAGAGGGGAAGTTCAGCAGGGGCAAGACCACATAGGGCTTGTAAACCACGCAGGGAGTTAAGCAGTGCTACTGGAAGAGTTTTAACCGGTGGAGTGACAGGATCAGACTTGCCTTTTTATAAAAATCGCTCCAGTTACAGTGTGGAGAATGGAGTGGAGATGGGCAAGGCTGAAGGCCCAAGGAGCAATGCAGGCAAGGGGTGACGGTGTCCGGAGGAAGGCAGTGGTGGGGGCACGGATGGGGGGTGGGGGTGGAGGGAGGAAGATGGAGAGACTGGACAGACCTGACACAGTGAGGAGACCAGCACAGAGGGTCTATTCTGTGACTGGGAACCAGAGGGGAGGGAGAGAGGAGTGTTAAAGAAGTGCCCAGATTTTTGGCTAGAGCTCTGCCTAACACAGAAAACAGCGGTAGGAGCATGTTTAGGGAGGATGGGAGGGCAGAATGAATTAATTGAATTTTGAACTTACCTGCGTGATCATGAGATAGACAACAGGTTATGCTGATAAAAACCCAGAGCTTTAAACAGAGACTGAGATAAAATTAACTTGAGAGTTAATGGCGTAAAGATACTAACTGCAGCTATGGAAATGGATGTGATCATTTTCAGGGACAACAATCACAGAGGAAAAGAGGAGGTCTAAGACAGACTCCTGAAGTACTCCAGCATTTTAAAGGACACAAAAAACCCCAAAAGGGATAGCCAGAGGTATAAGGAAAATCACAAACCCTTGGAGTGAGAGAAACCAAGTAAAAATGATATTTCAAGAAAGAGTGGTCAACAGAGTGCTTCTCAAACACGGGTAAAGTGACTGAAGCTAGCCATCACAAAATAAAAACACCAGTAAGTCTTCCTGTCTTCAATTCAGGTCCCAGATTCTTCTCATGGTAATGAAAATACGTGCAACAATATTCTCCACTCCTCCCAAACTAGGTCGTCCTGGTCTTCTCACTTCTAACATTTTCCCAGTGAGACCTGACTCTCACCTCCAATTCTGTCACCCGTGATAAGTAATCACATTCTATCAATTTCGTCCTTGTAACCTTTTCTGTATCTCTTCTTCCCTTTCCATCCCCATCGCCACCACCCCAATCCAGGTTCTAAGTACCACACAACTGGATAATTAATCTACGTCTGCCAAATTAGGCAGTCTTTCACCTCTTCTCTAGTGCAATCCTTTTCACACAGAATAACAGCATTAACTATCCTAAGACATTAACTTTGTTTTATTCCACTGCTAAAAGCCCTCCAATAACTCCCCATTATAATCATTTGTTCAAAACTTTCATTCAGTTCGGGGCACCTGGCTGGCTCAGTTGGTAGAGCATGCAACTCTTAGGCTATAAATCCAAGCCCCACGTTGGGTGTAGAGATTACTTAAAAATAAAATCTTTAAAAAAAATATGTCATTCATTTAACAAATATTTACATAGGGCAATACTTCTCAAACTATATATGCTAAGGTCCAGTTTTCTTTTACAAGTTTCTCATCAATATTTTTACAAAATACAATAAAAAACATGATGATGTTAAATTGCTAAAAAAAAAAAAAAAGTTTCTAAATTCTTACTCTGAGTTTCAATATTTATTTCATTGTGGACTGGTAACAATGGTTCATGGTCCAGCAGTGGTCCAAAGACCATACTGCAAACAGCCCTGATGCTGACAACACATGGATAAAAAGACATTACGATTGTGCCTTCAAAGTCTTAGAGCCCTGGTTCTCAATGCAGGGCGATTTTGCCATTCAGGGGAAACAGTTCTGATCACTACACAGGAGGCAGGAAGGAAGGAGGGAACTACTGGCATTGAGTGGATAGAGGTCAGAGATGCTGCTAAACAGCCTACAACAAACAGATTTGGGCCCTTCTCCCAACAAAGAATTCCCCAGCCTAAAATGTCAAAAATGCCGAGGGGGAGAAATTCCCCCTAATGTGTGTAATGCAAATGAATAATTACAGTATATTAAGAATAGAGCTACATTCTAAGTACATACAAGGTACAGAGGAAGCATAGGAGAAGCACCGGAGTCTGTCTGGAAGGTCAAACATTCAGTAAAACAAAGGAGTCCTCATCTCCTGATTCACAGCTTTCTACAACACAACTCCAACCTAACTTTTAAATCTAATTTCTTGCTTCTTCCAAAACCAGCTCTGCTAGACTGGTCTAAACTGTGGATTCTATACCTTGCTGAGTCTGTCACTCTTCCCAGGGCATGGATAACCATCCTTTCCCCTCCTATCCCAAATCCCTCAGCATTCAAGGCCTAATTAAGTTCTGCCTCCTCCATGAAGTCTTCTGTGATTCTTTCTCTTAAAATTGCTATAGGACTTTTCAATTAGACCACTCATTTGGCACTTTATCATATACACTTTTGATATCATTTGTTAGGTTATGGTGCTTAACTTCTACATGATTAGTTAACATTTATGTTCCATCTCTATGTTGACAATATACTTAAGACAAAGCTTCTGACATACCCATTCCAATCACTTCCTTCCCTGTATTAATGCTACAACAGATGCCAAAAAACACATGAAGAAAGTGGACTAGACTTATTAAGTATTAGACATTACAGTCCTACAACCAATGCTTCAGGTCTTTGAGCTCATGACAATTTGAATACATCCAGTTACTAGGGTGGTAGTTTATTTATAAACCTTAGTGTCACAGAGCGTCCATTCAATCCCACACATTGCACACTTACACTTCTTACTTTAGGCCAAGAGAAGTCCACTGATTTTTGCCACACTTAAGTTCCAGAAACTGCCAGAAATAAGAAAACTAAGAAATCTCAATTGGGGCAGTTTCTCTGCTCAAATTTTAAAACAGAAACAGATAAAGAGATCTTTATATTTTCGGGCAACACCCTCACTGCCATGACAAAAATCTGAAATTTTGGAAAATGCTTCTAATCTCAAAAAGAAGCGGAAGAAGAAAAGGGGTCGAGGGGAGGAGAAGGAAGAGAATCAGGAAGAGGGGGAGGAAGAAGAAAAGGATGACAAAGAGGAAGATGAAGGAGGTGGTTTAATTCTTTAGCAGAGAGATGTTGGAGAAGTTTAAACAGTTTAAAAAAGTGTCTGATATCTAAATACAAAAGTCAGATTTCTGTAGCTTATTTTCTGAATGCCTATTTATAACTGTATACAGGCAATGGTGGGGGGGGGGGGGTGAGGCCAGACATACAGATCTTCAGTGTTTTAACAACCCTTCTCTTCCTCTTCACCCTCCTAACCTATCATTTCTAAGTTCTGAGAACCTTTACAGATGGAAAACTTTGTCAATTTCTTGGAGAATTAATTAAGGAAGAAAGGCATAAGTTGTACTTAGTTACTCATCATAAAATATTCTTTGATGTAAAATTGAAAGCTTCCTTGACTACTTGATTCTTGGCTTCATCTCTCCAGCATCTGGAGAGGCAGTTGAGAATACAGACCCTGGAACCAGATGTCCTCCTTCCAACCCGAGCTCTGCCACTTACGAGTTGTACAAACTGTATGTCATTTCCTTCTCCTCCTTTAAGAACTCCTGAATCAGGAGAACCAAGTTCTAGTCCTAGTTGTGCCTCTGCCTATGCCTCTGCCTTGCTTAGTGACCTTGGGCCATAGTTTCCACATCTGTAAAGAGAAGAAGCCAGGGGATTGCACTAGATCACCAAGGGTGATTTTGCCCCCCGGGGACCATTTTGGCAATGTCTGGACATATTTTTGGTTGTCACCTCTAGGGGTGGGTGCAAAGTGTCCCTGGCATCTAGTAGGTAGAGGCTGCTAAACATCCTACAATTCACAGGACAGCCAGCGCTCCATGCCAAATAATTATCCAGTCTAAAAATGTCTATGACGCCACAGTTGAAAATCCCTTGGCTCTAGATCTCTCCAAGACCGCCTCAGAGGTCCCCAAGAAGTGGGGCTGAGAAGGCCTATTTTAGCAGTTTTCTATGATGGGCCTTCATGAGAGAAAAACAACGTACATGTTAAGGGTATGGACTCTGAGGCCAGACTGTCTGGGTTCAAATCTGACTCCGCCACTCACTAGCTGTGTATCTTGGACTAGTTACTTAACCTTTCTGACACAGTTTCCTTCTCCATAATATGGCGTCAATACGGAATCTACCTGATAAGGCTGTTGTGAGAATGGAATAAGCTAATGTACGTAAAGCATCTAGAACAGCACCTGGCACCATGTAAGTGTTAGCTACCATGTCATCATCACCACCAATGTAAATATGGGCATAAGACGGGATAAAACAGCCAGCGCTTCACTTCAGGAGTCACGTGAGCTGGATTCCTCAGCGGGAAGGGTGTGAAGACCGAGCAACTTTAAGCACAGGTCCTTCCACATCAGAAATTCTGCTCTCCCTCAAGTCATCGTGTCCCATGTCTCCCCTCTCCTGCTTCCATGGCTACGTAAAGGCTTAGATGCAAATGTTCTCATGGTTTGCAGGGAACGTGGTACTTATACCCATTACCATCATGCAAAAAAGTAATGGGAGGAAGCAGTTTGTTAGCCATCAGCAACTGGGTCTTCACTTTCTGCCTCCCCTCATCAGGGGCTGCCATCAAAGCCCTGGGGGTCCTGTTACCCCTGCGCTGTTCTCCTCCACAGGAACTTCATGAAGGGCGTGGGACACACCTGTTCCCCTGCTGACAGTGAAGCCACCACAACAGAGAAACAGCCTATGATATTACCTTTTTTGTTTGTTTTCTTAACTACACAAGTGGAAATATAATCTCACACTAAAACATTCAGACGCGGAAGTACAGCAAGTAAAAGAAGAAAAATCTCCCTGTATTTCCCATCCTCACTCCCCTTTCACAGAAGTAAACGTTTTTTCAATATAATGTGTGCTTGTAAAGAGTTTTGTAATGCATTTACTTTCAGTTTTATATATATATACATACAAATATATATATAGATATATATATAGAGATATGTAGATATATATCTATATATCTATATATATATAGATATATAGATAGATTTTTTTTTTTTAATTTTTTTATTAAAACATGTCTGGGGGCACCTGGGTGGCTCAGGCAGTTGAGCGTCCGACTTTGGCTCGGGTCATGATCTCATGGCTTGTGGGTTCAAGCCCCGCATTGGGCTCTGTGCTGACAGCTCGGAGCCAGGAGCCTGGAGCCTGCTTTGGATTCTGTATGTCTCTCTCCCTCTCTCTCTCTCTCTCTCTCTGCCTTCCCCCACTCACGCTCTGTCTCTCTCTCTCTCAAAAATAAACACTAAAAAAAAAACATGTCTGTACATTTGGATCTGTATCATTTTAAGATCTGCTTTGCTGTATTCCATAATGAGGGTAAGAGGATGTAGCATAGTTTATTTGATTATTTCCTTACTGGTGGACAGTGACCCAATTCTTGATCTGTAACTCACCTGCAGTTGCCAGCAAATCTAATCCATTAGACTCTACAGACAGCTCTGCCTCCTCAAAAGATTTATTTCTAAAAGTCTATTGATAAAAAATGTCAACTGAATTTATATATGATTTGACTCTGAGATATTAGCATAGCTACATTATTCCTGTTCAAAGGTAAGTAAATTTTACTTAAAAAACCAAAACCAATGGAAGAATTAATTCAAGGTTAAAAATGTCAACTTATAAAAAGTTACCTATAGTATTTTTTTTAGAGTGTGTGCTTTAGCTCTAAATACTGCTTCAGAGATTTTGGAAATCACATGGTCATAAGCCATTTCTTCTTCTAAGTAAAAAAAAAAAAAGAACTTTATACATTTTCCCAACATGAAAGTTAGAATTAGTAAATTAGTAAACTGTTACTTCTTCATATCCAAGTATCATCCACAAGTACTTTGTGGAAAAGCAGAAGGGGAAAGTTTTGCATCTCTAACTAGTGAGCAATTGCTTTCTTTTCCTTTCCTAATAAATTACAGGCAGACTTGAACAGATGTCAGGTTGGCATTCAAAACCTAAAATATAGCTGAAAAGCAAGTTATGACTAATACAAGGAAAAAAGATGAATGTCAGAAAGCTTCATTTTTTTTTCTTTTTTTCAAATTTCAGATAAGCTCTTTAGCCTTAGGGTTCCTTTTACAGAGCCCTGGAGTTCGGCTAGATGTCTTAACCCCCATTTAAATTGCAATCTCTCCTCATGAGTGGGGGTGTGAAAATGCATTTTAAGAGTGTCAGTGTTTATGTTAATCTGAGCAAGAACTCCCTCTCTCTCAAATATGGCGCACAAAACCTCAGTGCTCTTTCTTCCACAGTATTTTTTTTTTTTTTTTTGCACTGTTCTTAGCATGTGAAAGATGTCTGCCTGTGATTGAGGGTCCTTATCTTCTCGGCGGCTCTACTCCATAGAGTAACTGCAGTTTCACGTATGATATCAGAAAGGAGTTGCTTTTCTTTAGGATTTCAAAAGAAACCTTAAAACTACAGATTGAAAATGGGCTTAGAGAGGGAGACTTGAAGAAAGGCGACCAAAAAGAACAGTGTCAGTTTCAAAGAAGGGGCGGGGGGGGGGGGGGGGCACAAGACCCTAACAGAGGCTCTCCTCCCCACCAGGTGGCCTGGATATCTGCAAGATACAGAGTCACCACTAGACAGCGTGAAGCTGGAGGCCCTTCGGTCTCCAAGCCCTTTTCCTTCTAGCCCTACCACGGGTAACTTCTGCTAAAGGCCCTTTCCTTGGATACATGTAAACCTAGCCCTAAAACTACATTAAGAGATGCTAATTCTTTAACAACTATTCCACTGTTCTTTGAAGAAGGTTTTTTGGTTTTGTTTTTTGTTTTGTTTTGCTCTGGCACTTACAATTTAGGGGTAACTGCCAGGGATGCAGAAAAATCAAGTTTCTCTACAGAATCTCTATCTTTGCCAACAAAAGAGCTACAATGAGAACTGAGGTAATCAATCGATTATCCAGAACACTCTCCCCGAAACTGCATGGAAGGGAATAAGTGTAGTAAATGTCTGAGCGGAAGGATATATTCGGCTGACGCTTGAGTGTGCTCAAGGACAGCAATAAGCTGCTGAGTTTATTTGCTGAGACTTGCAGATACCAGTGTGTGATGCCCACATTTCTACCCTGGGTGCTCCTAGGACATTTATTGCAGGTGCGTGACCTCATCTGACCTTTAATGTTCCTGCAGAACTACGTGCCTCTGGTTAGCCCTTTAGTCTTCCTATACCTCCTCAAAGCGACATTCCATATATATCTAAACTATATTTTCAATCCTGAAGGTAACATGAAGCTTTACAAGCAAAAGAACTGTATTACCTAAAAGCATAACTATTCATAAACACAATGAGAGAAGAGAATTCTAAATTTATCATTCTGTGAGCTCACAACTTTGATATATAGGCAAAAAGATCCATTTAGCGAAGATTCCTGCTTACAAAGTAGACCCAATTCTAGACTCCATGGTACACAAAATGATTTGGTCTCAAGCCAAAAGTAAAAGAGTTCTCTGCTTAAAACAAAACAGAACGGTCCCATAACCTACATAAATTATTCTTTACTAATCACTATTTTTTTCCATTTTAATCGATTTAAACAATCACACCCAGTGTCCAGTTGGATCCCAAAACCACAGAGATTTATCTATTTAGTTAATTAAGAGTGAGGAAGAAATCAGCCAATTTTGTTCCCCCACCTGACAGGGTAAAAGAACACAGGGTATATATATAAAAAGGACCCGTGTAGTGTTACTTTTTATTCTATACAAAATGTAGCAATCTGTACTTTTATATGCCTTTACCAAAACCTAATGAGAATTTTATAACCATACTGTTCTTGCACCGCAATGAGGTACTCTACTATGGAATTCCCCCCCAAATTCAAAGGGAAAAAGAAGACTCTAACGGAAACAGGGAATGACACATGCACAGCAAGAGAATTATTTCCCAGCCTTTTTACCATAAAAATGTAGCTTTATGACATTGAGAATCTTCATTCAGAATAAAAAAAAATAGTAATAATGTCTTTCAACTTAGTTCAAAAGTAAAGGTAGTTTTTTTTAATACTTTTTGTCCTTTAAATCAAATTGTTAACACATGATTCTTGATGGCCAAAAGCCATAAAGAGAAAAAAAAATTTTTTTAAACAGAACCCATTTTTTGTCCAATTAACGTAAAAATATTAGAAAAATAAATCCACGAAGAAAGGTTTTGGATAGTAGCACTCACAAAAGCAAAGTATTATACAAAAAGCAAAGTATTATAATTTAATTAATTTCAATATGGACTACAGAAACACAGATTCATAAAGTCACTCAAAAATCCCAAATCTGTTTTGATTGAATTCCAACCTCTTCAACAGCTGGCAAAGTCACAAATCGACCGATAGGAGTTTTGCTCCTTCACACATTATCCACCTAACTGCAGACAGAGGCCCTAATGAGCAGGGTTTGGGTAACGCACAAACAGGAAACTCGTATCTGAATAACGGAATCCTTAATAGCTTCCAAACTGTGAGAAAATATTATAATATAATGAAAAGATATAGTTTATAACAGAAGCAGTTGGTTTTCTACTTGTTAGCCAGATAATATAAATGTTCAAAGAAACAGAATCATTAGACTCTCTCAGTCTGGAAAATTAGTAAAAACATTCCACAAGAATAATTTAGAACATTTAAGATCATCCTTTTATCTCTCCTCACACCCAAAATAACCTAAACAGTATTTCCATGTCTTGACAATAAGTCCATAAACTTTCAAAATACACATGACCAAGATAGTGAATTACCACATTTTTTACTATGTTCCAAATTAAAATTCTGTTTTTTTTATGGACTTGGCCTTTGTATCTTTCAGATAAAAAAGTAAGTTATTGCCATCTCAAGGTGTATAAAACTCAGGTGATGAGGGTCTCTGTCATTTTCTCTTAATCCAATTCCAAACTCGACCTTTACCCAGTGAACAGGTGTGTGCTGTGCCTGTAATTTATCACAGTGAGCGGCCAGGCAGGAAGGCTACCAACAATAGGAGGCTAATAGAACCAAGCACTTAGTGCCTACACAGCAGTTCTCTTCCCCACCACACTTTTATCTGCCAGTAGCAATGTAAAGATAAAGAATGATGGAGGGTGAGGGGAGTGATATATTCGTATTCCTTCAGGGTTTTTCTTTAGATACTGTTTTTATACTAACAGTCTGCCAGAAGCTGTTATACATTCCTTTCTCAGATATTCCGTGGCTCACATTCCAATTCAACCTATATGATATGGATATGGAAACAGTCATGACAGCATTTCCACTAGGGAAAATAAAGCCACTTCACACACGGATAAATTAAATAAAACTTCAAGAAGAAAATGATAAATGAACAGCACATTTCTGTGTATGCAATATGGAAACTTCCATGTATACCCTACATTTGTCTCTTTGGATCAAACTTATCTAATTTCAAAACATGCCAGGAATCCATTTACTAGGTATGAAGATGTACTAATTGGGTAATGCAACAGCAGCTAACTAACGTAAGAACAATGCCCACAGTCTAATAGATAACGATGATTCCGCAGGGTACATCTGACCCACAGTGGGTCTTTAGAGTCAGGTGAAATTTCCAAATATGCCCTATAGGAAAACATTCATAAATAGATAAATAAAATGAAATTTCTAAATCTGTCCTATCCACAGACGTACTTAAATTAATAAATAAATCAATAAGATAAAGTAACCGCAAATATCTCTATTTTCCCTATAAAACAAAAATGTAATTTTACAAGTTCTAATACCTCAAAAATTTTGGGGGAAACTCTTTTTTAAAAGAAAAAGTTAAGACAAAAATACACTGGCAGGTTTGAAAAATAATTTCAAAACATTATTAAAAAAAAGACTTCATCACATTTTTTTTTTTTTTTTAACAACATAAGATTTGATCAAATTTTCCTTTTTAAACTCACCCATCTGTTCCACAATCTCTGGAGGAAATACTCGGGAAGCAAATGCTCGTCGAAAAATATCTGAAAATTCTTTGTCCAGACCTCCTATTCCCATTTTTTCAAAGTTCCAATCAGGATTGATGATAGACTGGCGATTTTCCTTAGTTTTAGCTTTGCCTATGTCAAACGAAGATAATCAAATGTGAAACAAGAATTTCATTACCAGGTGGAATAAGATAAGACTCACTGGGCATCTTTAATGAATAAAGAGAAGTTATCCTCTACAAAGATGAACATGCTCTTAGCTGACTTTCTAATAAGAAGGATGAGTTTTGCTATGTTAACTACTGTGCCTGGACCCATTTAGGGCCAGCAAAACACTTGTGAAATGTCTAAGCTCACACAGTCGTCCATTTGTGATCAATCCATGGAGCCTGGTCCTCTTAGCCTCTAATCTTAACCAAGTTAACTAACTTGGCTGATTAGAAGAAACACCCTGTGTCTATCTGATGAAGGAAATACTAGTTGCTAGAAATGCAACTGAAATCTAGCAATCCTCAAGGCTCCTGAAGCAAGTGTATTTAAAAATGCATGGATTTATCTAGATGAAGTTAATAAACACTGTATATTTGTTGAGAAGATGCACTGAATAAGTCTGATGTCTTATTTTTGTTTTTCCCCATTTGCACACAAAAGTCTAAGATCATCCTAAAGTCTTAATGATTTCAAAATTCATGTTTTCACTTTCACAAAGACAAAAATTATCTAACTTAAATGTCATAGTGCCACCTAAAGTAACTCAAGAGAACCACATGAGCTATCTCAAAAACAATAAAAGTGCCTTAGTACATTCTACTAAAAAGAAAGTGAATCAATTTTTTAAATTAGAAAACAAATGGTCACATTAGAAAAAGTTTACCCTAGATGGTGATTTTATGGTTAGAGTTTTGTGGACTCAACATTTCTTCTTTGAAGCGATCTGAAAATATATTTCTTATACTGTACTGCCCTCTTGCGGCCAAATTTACTGCATGCTATATCAGTCCACAATTTTATTTATCAATGGAAAAAACCTATCAATCACACCTTTGCATGAATTACTTAGAAATACCCACATTGTCTGAAAGCCATGCAATGCCCATAAGACAAGACACCTTGGAGCACCTGAGTGGCTCAGTCGGTTAAGCATCTGACTCTCAATTTCCGCTCAGGTCATGATCTCATGGTTCCTGAGATCGAGACTCTTGTCCGGCTCTGCACTGACAGCACATAGACTGTTTTGGGTTCTCGTTCTCTCTCGTTCTCTCTCTCTCTCTCTCTCTCTCTCTTCCCCTGCCCTGCTTGCATGCACGCACTCTCCCTCTCTCTTCTCTCAAACATTAAAAAAAAAGGTAAGGCATCTTAACAAAAGGTGTATGAAAGGTATATAAAATACAAAGAAAACACTTCAGAAATGTATTGGATCAATAATTGGAGATTCTGAGAAATCCTAATCCATAAGACAACATGCATAGTCATTAAAAATTATGTTGTTGAGGCATATTTATTAAGAGGCTTGAAATATGTCAAGCAAAAGAACAAGTTATAAAACATGAAAATAGAATCAAATTGTAAAATTTTAGAGTGTGTGAGCTATTTTTGAGTGAATGTCTATCCAAATTTTATGAAACATTTATTTTATTGTAAAATTCAGAAAAAACAGTAAGAAGGGAATAACTTAAGGATTGAGGAAAAAGGTCACATATTTGAAGTTAAGTAACCTTGGAAATCGTGGTGTATAGCCAACGAAAATCCTCTTCTTTCTACTGGCATAGACACTGGCATAGTGAAAACCAACCCCAAGTCAGAACTACTACACAGTTAATGGCGTCATTATTCTGGGGAGTTACTTTTCTTAGAGACCAATCTGCATTATTTTAATATAATAAAAGCAAGACTAACATACAAGAGCAGGGCTGAGCTATGAGTCTGTTGGAGAGACTTTCTTCACCTGCACATTCACCATTTAACTCAATCACAAACCGAAGTGACGCTAGGATCACATTTAACACACCACCGTGCACGAGGCAGTCGACAAACAACTGGCCAGTTCTCAAGGTTATGAAAGACGGTGGAAGTCTGAGGAACTATCAGAGAGAAGGACTTTAGAAATTAAATGACTAAATGCAATGCGAGATCCTCAATCAGATTCTAGAACAGAAAGGACATAATGAAAAAACTAGTGAAATCCAAATAAAGTCTGTATTTTATTTTTTTAATGTTTATTTATTTTTTGAAAGAGAGAGAGCGTGAGCAAGGTAGGAGGTAGGAGAGAGAGGGAGACACAGAATTCGAATCAGGCTCCAGGCTCTGAGCTGTCAGCACAGAGCCCAACGCTGGGCTTGAACCCACAAACCGTGAGATCATGACCTGAACCGAAGTCAGACCCTCAACTGACTGAACTACCCAGACACCCCTAAAGTCTATATTTTAGTTAGTGGCCATGCAACCATGTTAACTTGGTTTTGGTAACTGTACTCTAGTTATTTGAGATGGAACATCAAGGAAGCTGGTGAAAGGTATATCGGACCTCTCTGCACTATTCTTGCAAATCTTCTGTAAGCCTGAACTTACCTCAATATTGAAAGTTTAAAAATCAATTTTATCTGTATTTTTCCTGATTTTTAGTGTGGTTACTAGGTTACTAGGAAATTAAAAATTATACATATGGCTCACATTACACTTCTATTGGACAATGATATCTAGTGAAGGTTTTAAACTTTTTTTTCTGTATCAGCACATCTGACAGTGATGAAATCCTCCATGATTTTGTGATAAACCTTCTCAATGGAGATGCCCTTATTCTTCTCCCAGACTTGAAAAGCGTGGTAGTTGAGGCACATATAATAACAGAGACAGTCTCACTTCATTCAGAGTTTTCTAAAATTGCAAATCTTACCAATAAGATTGAGTGATGAATTGTCTGCTTTTTCAAATGCAACTTGACTGTTTCCAACAACCAGTCCTACTTCAATCTGTATAGAAAGACAATTATTAGTAGTTAGTCTAATAATAGACTTCTGGACTTCTTAACACAAGGCCAAAAATGAAGGGGAAATAAGGTCTCTCTGAGCAAAGCAACTCTTCCAAACTATCATCTAAGTTAAATTAATTTTTCTCCTAACTACCTTGTACTATTTCTATTTAATTTCAATGCATGTATCTTTTGATAATGCCTGTCTTTTTGTTATTATTTATGAACAATAATCATCATCTGCATTCAACCAGGAGTACAAGTACCCATACAAATTTCAAATTACTATTAAGTCTACAAGTAAGTGTATTTTCCGCTATACTTTAATAACAGCGCTAGCTTATAAAAGCAATGTTTTCTCCCTACTACCTTAAAAGAAAGAGTACATAACATAAAAGAAATCACTGAGCAAGAGAACGGCTAGGAATGTTATATTAATCTGCACAATTCACAACGCAATGATTATTAAAAATAAAACATACCTTCTGTCTTTTTCCTGTCGCAGGCTCTCCCTTCAGGATGCTAGGATCCATGGCTTCGATATCCTTTACCAGCAAACCGAAAAGCTTTTCATTGAAGCTAAATACAAGCTATGTAGAAAAGAGATAAGGGGAGAAAAACCACTTCATGATACAATGGCTTGATTCTCACATCATCACCAGTGTTTTCTAAATGCAGGGAAGCAGCTTTCTCCTGTACATCCCTCTCAAATCTGTTCCACAGGCAAACTGCTCACACAAGCAATGAGAAGAAAAGGGAACTAACATTTACTGAGCATCTTCATGTGCCAAACCGCATAGGATGTCCCATACTTGATATTCACAAACTGTCTTGGAAACAGATAGTCTTCCTCAGTTTTACTAGGAAGAGAGCTGAGATCCGGAGAGGGCTTAAGCAATGGAAGCCAGAGTCATAGTAAACAATAGTGCCAGGATTCAAGCCTGGGTCCATGACTCTAAAATTCATGCCTTTCCACCACCAATGCAAAATTCCTGCCATACAAGTTCACAGACAGATGGTGAATGCTCATTCATTCACCAAGTATTTATTGAGCGCCTTCCATAACCTAGGCCCTCTTCTACATGCTGGGGTATAACAGTTAAGCACAGCAGGCAAAGCTGACTGCTAATCCTGCCACTAGTGACTACTGCAAGTGGGAATAAAAAGTAAGAACAAGGATATGGGGTAAGATATTTATTTCTTCTCTGTATTATTTGTTCCCTATATTATTTCTTCTCTGCATAATCATATATCTGCATGATACTGGGTTTTACATAATTACAAATACCAAAGCATTTGCTATTAAACTAGTAACACTAAAGGAAAAGGTAAAAACAATGACATTTAGGTAGGCAATGAGAGCACAATTATTCATCAAAAAGTGTAGGGATCCAGAAGAAATACAGCACAGCTCAAAAAGCAATGGACATGTGGTCACCAAATTATCAGCTGACTGTCATCTTGGGGAGCCTTCCCGGACCATCTAATCTCAATTAGCACCATACTGGTCCTCCAGCGCATCATCTCATTTTACTTAAATCCAAGTACTTAACATTAACAGCAATGGCATTTCTCATTTTCTGTCTTCCCCAACTAGAAAGTAAGCTCTGTAAGAGTAGGAATTGTGTATATTTTGTTCACTGCTGACCTGCAGAACCTAACTAGTAGCTGAAACACACTAGGTTATCCATTAAACACTTGTTTAATTAATTAGCAGCTCAATTAACCAATGGGTTCTTGTCTCAGCTACAGCCCTGGCAGTGTAGCCATGGGCACATCATTTACCCTCTCTGAATGTAAAAATCACTCATTCCAATTCTAGTACTCTTAAAAATAATAAATGCACTATAACCTTTTCCTGTCTAGCAGTGACTCAGTTTCCACTTGTGCAAGTTTGATATCATAATGTATGGATTATCCAGATCCCTAGTCTTGTTCTTCCAGATTTATGCCATTTCACTTAGGTGAGAGAATCAAAAGAAATGACACTCCTTTCATCCAACAGCTGTTTCTTTCCACCACTTCTCTCCCTGCCGGTTCCACATACTTTCCCAGGTGAGAGCCTCCGAGACAGTGTAGGTGAGTCACTAGAGATCAGAATGCTATAGGCAGTGATTTGCAAACTTTTGGTCTTATGATCCCTTTATATGCCTAAAACTATTTGAGAACTCTCAAAGAGCCTTTGTTCAAGTGGATTATATCCACTGGTATTCACTATAGTAGAAATCAGAACAAGAAACTTAAAATGTATTTATTAATTTAAAAATAACAATAAATTTATCATGTGTGAACATAAATGATATTTTTTAACATAAAAAAACCACCTATTTCTGAAATAAAAAACATAAGTGGAAACCATGGCACTGTCACATTTTTGTAAATCTCTTTAACGTCTTGCCTAATGGAAGACAGCTGGACCCTCACATCTCCTTTAATAGCCAATGTACTGAGCTAGCACACATCACATAGTTTGCAGAACTTCATTGTGCATTTGTGAGAGAATAAGAGGAAAAAGAGACATAACACCTTGGTATTATTACGAAAATAATTCTGACTTCACAAACGCCCTGAAAGAGCTTCAGGTCTCTGGACCATACTTTGAGAACTGCTGCTATGGCGTTACGATAGGAGGAAGGAGTTAGGAATAATTAAGAAAAGTCACAAAGGAAGAGACAAATATAATGGTAAGGCCAAAAGAGCAATGATTATTTATGTGTACAAACAAGCAGCAATTTATGGACTCACACAGCTTTTTAAGTAAAACTTTAAAAGAACAGAATTTCTTCCTAGGAGATTAACAATATACTAACTGAAGTCTTTTTGCAAGAAGGCAAGATCAGCAATATCATTTTTAAGGATAGAAAAATTGGGCTTCAGAGGTTCCAAGAAAAACCTGAAAATACACATACATAATTTTCTTAAGATTCTCAAATTAGTTTAGAACCAAAAAAGTTACGAATTACTTTTCTACAGAAATATATCAGGGAAAAAGAAAAACCATCCAGAGACAAAACAAGTGTCTCACAATAAAAAAAGTAAGAACTCTGAAACATTTAAGTCTGCAGCATTCTCAAGTTTGCACAGGGAAAAGCTGCTGTAATTAAATTTGACATTGTAACCTAAAAGTTACTTTAGAATTTTTTTGAATGGACTCAAGACATTCAGCAAATGTATCACCCTCACTTTTTATCACCCAATTGGATATATCTGTCCATATACAGAGCTCCTCCCAGTTTTTAAACAGTCGAATTAATTTGGACAACTGCAATGACTGGAATGCCTGTCAAGTGGAAGACATGAAAGAAAATTCAAAACTACCTGCTGTCCCACTGAGAACGCCTGGTTGTTGAACTGCTGAATGAATTCCGCTGCCATCTTGTCAGTATCATAAGGATTGGAGTCAATGCTTTTTTTCTGCAGGAAATCAATCTCGATGGTCATTGTGCCAATACACTGTTTGGCCTTGTCAAATGTATATAAGGATACTAGGGGGGGAAAAGAAGCATTTCTTAAAACACAGGGACACCAAATACTTGCTGTGTTTTGAGTAACTAAAAGTTTCACATAAATGAATCCTAACAAAACTTGACCAAAAGAGGGCTTTCCATGGCCTTTACTGACAGGACACACAAGCACAGATTAAAGAAAATGATAATAACCACTAGAGATTTTGTTCCCCTCTGAATTAATTAGTTCACATTGTACAGCATTCTCCCTCTACCTTTACCCCTCACCCAACTCTTATGGGAAATCACAGCCCTCCCCACATAGTCTCTACATCTTCCTCCTTCTCATTTAACAGAGGACAAATGATAGTATGGGAAGTCCCAGTGGAGTTGGCATAATACGCTGCTTTCAAACAAGATTTTTGTTTGACACAAGCAAGAGCTAAGGTGAGAAGTGTGTACTCTTTTGTCCTAGCAAGTTACTATGCAGGACAAAAAAAAAAAAAAAAAAAAAAAAAAAAAAAATAGCTTGAGAAAAAATAAATTACTCCAGAGCGATTTGAAGTTCGACATTTCTTTTAAAATTTTTTTTTCAACGTTTTTTATTTATTTTGGGGACAGAGAGAGACAGAGCATGAACAGGGGAGAGGCAGAGAGAGAGGGAGACACAGAATCGGAAACACGCTCCAGGCTCCGAGCCATCAGCCCAGAGCCCGACGCGGGGCTCGAACTCACGGACCGCGAGATCGTGACCTGGCTGAAGTCGGACGCTTAACCGACTGCGCCACCCAGGTGCCCCTCGACATTTCTTTAAAAAAAAAAAAAAAAAAATTTTATGTTTATTTATTTTTGAAGGAGAGAGAGACAGAGTGTGAGCAGGGGAGGAGCAGAGAGAGAGAGGGAGACACAGAATCTGAAGCAGGCTCCAGGCTCTGAGCTGCCAGCACAGAGCCCGATGCAGGGCTCAAACTCACGGCTGTGAGATCATGACCTGAGCCAAAGTCAGATGCCTAACTGATTGAGCCACCCAGGCACCCCTAGCATTTCTTTTTTAATACTATAAAAATATTTACTAGGGCACCAGGTGGTTCAGTTGGTTAAGCGTCCAGCTCTTGGTTTTGGCACAGGTCATGATCTTGCAGCTTCATGGGTTTGAGCCCCGCATCAGTCTCTGCACTGGTAGCTTGGAGCGTCTCTCTCCAAGAAATTCTCTCTCTCTTGGAATTCTCTCTCTCTCCCTCTCTCTCTGTCCCTCCCCTATTCGCACTGTCTCTGTCTCTCTCAAAATAAATAAGCTTTTGAAAAAATATATATTTACTGAACACCTACTATAGCCAGGGAACTATGGTAAGTACTACATGTATAACATGTAAAAGAAGCCAAGGACGTTTTTAACTCATCTTTGTATGAACAACACCTGACAGCAAAAAACCCAATTTCCATGCTGGTAACAAAGGAGGCAAGACAAAGGGACTCTGGAGTCTGTGTTTCAATAGATTCTGTTAGTAACTAGAAAATCAAAGTAAATCATCTAGCTCTCTGTGCCTTGATTTGTCACATTTGTAAAACAAGAAGACAGGACTACATAAACCTGATGAGGACCACATAAACCGTATGATTCTTTCATACCCTAAATTCTATTCTAAATTTATTTCTTACAGTCTAGCCAGTTGAATTAGATTTAAAGATTTTCTCTATATTCTCTGAATGAAATTGCTTACATAATCATATTTTTATATCCTGGCTCACTGTTGTAAAGGGGTACACACATATTTTAAAGATAAATATTTTCAAAAGCAAAATAACTAAGAAAGCCAGAGTAAGGAATAGAAAATTCACTGAAGATCAAAGAGTAAGTCCAAATCTCAGCTGAAAGTTTCAGATACTTTCTTGCCTCTACTTCTCAGTGTTTTGTTCTTTCTTAACATTTCCTAGAAAATACAGGTTATACATTAAGTAATTTTCATAAACAAGACAGCCTAATTGTTTCCTCACATAGTGAAGATAAGTATAGAAGGAAATGTTAATGTAAAAATGAATAAGTTGATTCATCGATTCCATTTCCAGGTGTCTGTCCTAAAGACTCCTGAACATTTGCCTAAAAATGGAGAGGTTCCTTGCACCATTATTTTCAACAGTCAACACTGAAAAAACAGTGATCAGTAAGGAAATAATGAATAAAATGTGGCATATTCATAATGTGGAATACCAGACAGCAATCAAAACAAAAACTTGATGTATATTTAATAAATATGGCTATTAAAACAAAATATTGAAGGGGGCCTGGGTGGCTTAGTCAGTTAAGTGTCTGACTCTTGGTTTCAGCTCAGGTCATGATCTCATGGGTCGTGAGTTTGAGCCCTACATCAGGCTCTGTGCTCTCTCCTTCTCTCTCTACCCCTCTCCCACTTGTGCTCTCTCTCTATCAAAAATAAATAAACTTAAAAATATATATATTGAATAAAAAACTATATTGCAGAAAGATTCATACCATATGACATCATTACATGCATTAAAGACTCAAAAATAGGGGCGCCTGGGTGGCTCAGTCAGGTAAGTGTCCGACTTTGGCTCAGGTCATGATCTCACAATTCGTGAGTTCGAGCTCCACGTCAGGCTCTGTGTTGACAGCTCAGATCCTGGAGCCTGCTTCAGATTCTGTGTGTCCCTCTCTCTCTCTGCCCCTCCCTTGCTCGTGCTCTCTCTCTCTCTCTCTCTCAAAAATAAACATTAAACATTAAAAAAAATTTTAATTAAAAATAAATAAAAATAAAGACTGAAAAACAATTCTATAACATAATGCATGTACATGTATATACATATACACTCATGTGTTTATATATGTGTGTATCATCTATATATCAAGAAACTTAAGTGTATTAAAATATCATTATTACTGACTATAGTTTTTCAAATGTGCTTTAAGGTTAGTGTTCCTAAATAGAAAAGACCAAGCTCTTAGAATTTCAGATGCTGTGGGCAGTACCATGGACAGCGCCACAGGCAGCACCATGGTCAGCACCATTGTCAGCCTCAAAGGGCCAGATGCCCTGAAGCATCCACCAGCAAAGGACCGTAAGATTGAGAATGTTTTCTTATTTTATGATTTATAGCAATTTAATGTCAAAGACTAATAAAAATTATTTTTATAAACAAAGAATGTATAGGCAGTATTTGAATAAACAGTTACAATGAATAAACATTACAATGAAAAACGTATATGATGATGGTCAAAAACATGTTAATTGAACATCAGTCTGTAATACCTAAAATACGGCATCTCCAGATGGAGAGAAGACTAAATGATTCTTCTAGAAGATTCCTTCACACTAAAATCACTGACCTGACTGTAAAAAATTCTCACCCTACAGACAGAAACTCCTGTTCCAGAATCTTTGAATTAGCACTCCCCTTCACACCACACATCCTACCCTAACTGTGCCCACATCACTACTACACTGAATCAGTTTTCTACCTTTATGGCCACATCATCTACATCACTCAAGCCTCCAAACCCTTCCTTGTCCCAAGCTTACCCCGCTAAGTCCCACTTGATCATTCAGTTTTATAATTTTGACCATTAAATCTGTTTGGGTCACCTTTTAAGAAAAATGTTTATTTATTAAGAGAAAGAGAGAGAGAAAGAGAGTCACAAGCAGGCACTGTCAGCACAGTGCCCTATGCGGAGCTTGACCCCATGTGCCATGAGACCATGACCTCACCCGAAATCAAGTGTCGGACACCCAAACAGACAGGTACCCCATTTGATTCACCTTTTAAAGAACGGACTGTACTGCTAGTGCAGACCCTGCTTGGGATTCTCTCTCTCCCTATCTGCCCCTCCTGCACACACATGCACACATTCTCTCTCTCTCTCTCAAAATTAAAAAAAAAAAAAAAGAATAACTCTACCATCAAGACAACCATTTCTGGTAGCAGAAGAATGCTTTAAATATAATTTAAGTCACAAAATACATTTCTCAACTCATCAAGATTTATTACCTTGAATTTCCATACCTTTCCACAACGGAATGTATCTACATTAAAGGTTAAACTTAAGCGCTCTCTTAACTGTATTTAGAAAAATATGTTTGAAGAAATAAGCAACCTAAGCTACATACACACTCATTTTCTCACTAATACATTTTCATTTCTACCAATGTCTGTAAATAAGGAACCTTGGTTTCATGCACTGACCTACTTCACTTCAGTGCTGAATTCCTTCACTGTTTCAGCTTCTCACCCTGCTTTAGGTGAGGGGGTTATAATAAAGAGAATCACTTGTCAGTGTCTCCCAAAATGTGGCTGAGGAACCACTTAACAATGAGTGTTAAAAACACACATTCAGGAATCAGATTCCTCAAGGAAAGGGCCTGAGAATCTTTTTTTTTTTTTTTTTTTTTTTTTTTTTTTTTAACAAACTCTCCAGATGTTTCTCTCAGGCAAATTTGGAAAGCACTAATTATGCAACTCTCCCCACCAGCTACCCATATCTAAAGTAATTTCCTTTATTTTTACCCCAGTCAAAAAATTTTATTCTTCATCCTATTTCCACAAAGGGGAAAAAAAAAGCCACCTAAAGATATCCCCAATATTGGGGCATCTGGCTGGTTGAGTCAGTGGAGCATGCAACTCTTGATCTCGGGGTTGTGAGTTCAAGCCCCATGTTGGGGGGCTAAAGTAGAGATTACTTTAAAAAATAAAATCTTAGGGGTGTCTAGGTGGCTCAGTTGTTAAGTGTCTGACTCTTGATTTCAGCTCAGGTCATGATCTCATTGTTGCGAGATTGGGCCCTACGTCAGGGTCTGCGCTGAGTGTGGAGTCTGCTCGGAATTCTCTCTCTCCCTTTCTTTCTGCCCTTCCCCCACTCTCTCTCTCTCTCTCAAAATAAATAAATAAGTATTTCAAAAATAAAATAAAATAAAATCTACAAAAGAGAGATAACCCCAATATTTCAGTTCCCTCTAAGGAAAAAATAAATAAAAAGAAGTTCCCATGAAAAATTTTAAAAAATAACTCCACAAGTTTACTATGAAAAGAAAACATAACATATAACAAAATATGGCAGCATTTCAGCTGATGAAGTGTCTTCCCCCAAAGAAATCAACCATGAACTAGAAAAAAATATGCGTAACACTTTAAACTGAATTAAATATCCTCAAACAAGTACTTAGAAAAATAACAAAACATCTAAAATCAGAAGATTAAAAAGTAAGAACACAAATAGACAAAAGAAATGCAATGAGAGTTTATGGAACTCAGGAAAGAAACTGAAGAAAAAGATAAAACTATTTCAGAGTGAATAATAAATTATAAAGTGCCCATAGAAAAGTAGATTCAAATTACTATTTAGTAAGAGGCAGTGAAAGAAGAGGAAAACAACCAAGAAAATAAAAATAAAAGAAAGAAAGACTTTTAAAAGAACAAAGAGAAAGTAGTTGAAATGGAAGATAGGCAGACAAGGACTAACATACATATAATTAGAGCCCCTAGGAAGAAAGTCAAAACAACTGGACCAGAACTAATGTTCAAAACCATAATCTAAGAAAAATTTTGGAAATAAACAAAAACTTAAATCTGCATATTGAAGTGACCCATTATATCCATTGGTCATTGACCTAGAATATCCTAATAAGAATATTACACTTTAAATACAGAAAAGTCCTCAGGGCTCCCAGGCAGAAAAACTGAATTACTTATAAAAGTAAGAAAATTCGACTGGCATCAGACCTCTTAAGAGCATTATACAAGGCAAGGCAATTGTGATCAGTATTTTCAAGAAATTCAAGAAAACAAGCCAAGAATTCTATGTCTATGCAAGCCAAGCTGCATTTGAAAGAGCAAAGATATAGAAAAACAGTTTGAATATGCAAGAACTTAATGAACACCTATACACATATATACTTCCTAGAGGAATGTACTAGATCACAGGTTTTATACAACCAAGTAGAAACTGGCAAAAGGACTATCATAATCATTTAAGTGACTTAACTGTAGAGTTAAGACTAAAACAAGTATGGGGTCATGTGTGGAAGAATAGCATATAAACATCATGCTCTGACAAAGTAGAAAGAAAGCAACTACTATGTAGAGCATGGTGACTATAGTTCATAATACTAAATTGCATATTTGAATGTTGCTAAGAGAGTATATCTTAAAAGTTCCCATCACAAGAAAAAAACTGTTTTTGTAACTATATATGATGATGGATGTTAACTAGACTTACTGTAGTGATCATTAGCAACGTATACAACTATTGAATCACTATGTTATATACCTGAGACTAATATAATGTTATATGTCAGTTATACCTCAATTTTAGAAAATTTCCTTCTTCTACTTAAAAAAAAAATTTTTAATTTAAAAAGAAAGCAACAAACAAAATTGGAGGAGAAGGGGGGGTAGAAAATGATCATTAACTGCTATACAGGCAACAGAAGAGAGTTAAAGGATATCACTTAGAACTGACAGAACAGTTTTTGAAAAGGTCAAGAAAAAAAAAGGGGGGGGGGGGGACCAAGGGTACTATGAGAGGTATAAATGCAAAAGTAGTCACTAAAACAAAAACATAAATACTCCTAAATACCAAAATAAAAAATTAAAAATAGCCAAGATGATATACCAGATAGAGAAACACAACTAAAATGGAAGATAACAGAACTGAGATTGAATATATCAGTAATATCAATAACTATGAAAGGGCTTAATAAACCTATTAGAAGATTTTTAAATTAGCTCATAAACCAAAACCCAACTCTGTACTGTATACTACAGACACAACTAAAACACAGGGATTCAGAAAACCTAAAAGTAAAGAGATGGGCAAAGATATGCTGAGCAAATTAAAAACAATAAGAAAGCAGGGTTTGTAATCCTGACATCAAAGTATAATTTACAACACATTAAACAAGACGAAGAAGGATACTTTATGATGCTAATAGCCACAATTCACATTAAAAATATAACAGTTATGAATATCTACATACCAAATAACATAGAAACTACTATGTAAAGTAGATACTACAGGAGATGCGAGGAAAAATAGAATAGAAGAACACTAAGATTTTAACACACCAGTTTCAGTGCCATACAGGGCAAGTAATTCCATTAAGAATACAGAAGATCTAAACAGCATAATTAGTAAAGTAGAGCTTACAGATATATAGCAGACAATAAACCCTGATAACATAATATACCTCCTTCTCAGTGCACACGAACCATTTTCTTTCTCTGCGTGTGTGTGTGTGCACATGCATGTGTGATGACAATGCTTAAGATCTACCCACTTGGCAAAGTTTAAGTATGCACGTAGCATTGTTAACTACAGTCACCCTTCTACACATTAGATCTTCAGAACTTCTCCATCTTACATAACTGAAACTTCAATAACGCATCCTATAAATGTATTCTTCAAAAATATCACCATCATGAAAGGAAAAAAATAAAAGCCAAAGATTAGAGAAATGACAAGTACAATACACGATCCCGAACTGGATCCTCTGCTGAGAAGGAAAAACATGTTGTAAAGGAAATCACTGGGACAATTAACAAAACTGAAATATGAACTAGAGATTAAAGTTTCAACATTTAATTACATTAACGTTTAATTTCCTGAATTTGATTAATGTAAGAGCATATCTTTGTCCTCAGGAAATATACACTAAAGTATGAGATGTAAAGAGGAATGATTTCTGCAATTTAATCCCAAATGCTTAAGAAAAGAAATGTGTGTGCGCACATGTGTGCAGGGAAAGAAAGGAAATGAATTTTAAAAATATGGTAACTGGTGAATCTGGTAAAAATAGTATATAGGAATTCTCTTATTTTTGCAATTTTTTTGTAAATATCCAGTTTTTTAGGTTTTAAAAGCAAGCAGAAAAAAAGCTGACTTAAGTATTCTTGGCTTCTTCTCTCCTTCTCCTGCCGTACCCATGAAGTTGACATGAAACTAGGTGACAAGAAGATTCATAGTCCATTTTCCCAATTTTGACACAGTGCCTAGGAGACAATGCCAATATTTGCTTATTTGTCCCTTGGCTTATAATCCACAAGTAGCTTAGTCCTTTTTTCCTCCTGAGGTCATAACCTTCTTTCCACGCCCTCCCCCAATGAACTGTGATAACTTCATTATAAGATACACACTTCATTAAAATAAGCATACCGTTTGCTTAAATACTGCCACTCTTTCTTCTCCTTAACTTAATCTGATTTATCTTTCCAAACAAACATAAAAGAAAACATATCTCAGTATATAGTAAAATGGAACCATCAAATAATACCAATTATTCCTCTTAAATATATCTTAGATTTTTAAAAAATTTATTCCACAGCCATAATTTCACAAAGGCCTATTCAACTTAATTCTAGGCAAGTCAGATAATCTCCAAGCTATTTTCCTTGACTCCTGAATTCTCCCCATTCTTCACTATACTCCACACTGACAGCAGAATCTTTTTTTAAATTAGGATTTTGATGGACTCACTCAGAAATCTTCAGGAGCTCTCTATTGTCTTTGAATAAAATCCAAAAATTTTAGTATGTACTTTTAGGCCCTCCACTAACTGCATGTTTTCATCACTTAATACAATTCATTCAGGTAAATCCTTTCAATCAGGCACACATACTTCCTGAGCACTGCCTATGATTTGCTTGCTCCCATCTCAATGTCTTTTATTGATATTATTTCCCATCTTAAGAGGCTTTCTTCCTTATCTCTACTATGTAATGCTTTTCCCCTACTTCATAAACATGCTCAAAACTCCAGTGCCTAAAAAGATTTCTCTGGCTGATTTTTCAGCCTCCAATCAATTCATCCACTCCCATTCCATCTTAGCACTTTCACACAGAGGTCCCAATGGTAACACTTGTGCACTTATTTACTCTGTACACATTGTGTGAGCTATGAATAAGTGGATATTCTCTCCCCCATTAGATTGTAATTTTCAGGCAGACGTAAGTACCATAACTATTCACTTTCCATTCTCGTATGTCTAACCAGTAATATAAATAGGATGAACGTTTAATGGCCCTGATGACCAGCAACAGAAAATTTTACAGATTTCCACAACTATGAGAAAATCAGAAAGAAAATCCACATCAGGTAGCTAAAAAAAAAAAAAAAAAAAAAAATTACCTACCTTCTATTTCTTGCCCAATAGAAAGTCCAGCCCACTTTCGCTATAAAATAAAAGAAAAAAAAAAGACACTTAAAACCAAATCAATAAAAATTATAGAAATGAGGAAAAGGGGAATGTCTATGAATTTCAGTAATAGGAACACATTCAAAGATCAAAACGTGGTTTAATGTTGTGTGTTGAACTGTGATCCACAAAGATATGCTGGAGTCTTAGCTCCTGGCACATACGATTACAACCATATCTGGAAAAGTGTCTTTGTGGAGATACAGTCGAGATAAGGTCAGGCGCAGCTGGGTGGCTCAGTCGGTTAAGCAAACGACTCTTGATTTTGGCTCAGGTCATGGTCTCATGGTTCGTGAGTTAGAGCCCCACACGGACAGTGCAGAACCTGCTTGGAATTCTCTCTCTTCCCTCTCTCTCTGCCCCTCCCTCCCCTCTCTCAAAATAAATAAATAAACTTTAAAAAAAAAAAAAAGGTCATATAAAATTAAGATAAACCATAAACCAATATGACCTGGTGTCCTTATAAGAAGAGACAGACAGATACATGGGGAGAAAGTCATGTGACGATGGAAACAGACTCAAGTGATACATCTACCAGTCAAGCAATATCCAGGTTTGTTGGCAACACCAGAAACTAAGCATGGAACAGATTCTTCTGTAAGGCCTTTGGACAGAGCACAGCCCTGTTGACAATTTGATTTCATTCTTCTAGACTCCCAAACTGCAAGAGAATAAATTTAAGCCTCCCACTCTGTGGTACTTTGCTACAGCAGCCCCTGGAAACATATTTATATGCTATACTTTATATCTGAACATCTATTCAAAAACATACAAAGCTTGCCTTTGTACAATAAAACTGGCCTCATTGAGTACGAAGCTCCTTTGCACACTATACTGCTCCTGAAGGCCTTCATAGTATCAGATATTTCAGTGTTCTAAACATACTATGGTTACTTACACTGTTTCTTAGGATATCTCAAAAAGAAAGACACTCAATTCATGAAAACTAAATTAAAACTGGTCAGCTAATCTCTCCTGAAACCCAAGCAGGGATTCCAATCATTAGATGCTCCTGACTACTCTTTGTACTAGCCAAAGGATTTTCAGGCATTTGCAAGTAGACTTTAGCCTCTCCCAGGTCCAGACTGGTTGCAATGGCAAGAATGTACGAAGGCAGGCCAGACTGCATTTAGGCAGGAATTTAGGACTGGCTTGGTATGGATTCAAAATTAGTCACTACTGATAACGCTCCAAAGAACAGCGAGAAAAATAACTTTTGGCCAAAAATCCACATTTTGTCTACTCATCAAACAGCGTGGATTTGGGGGTGGACTGTGAAGATGCTGCATTGTGAACATGTGCAGCACTTGCTTTCCCTCCAGCTCCCTCATCGCAGGCTCCTTCTCCCTCCTCTGCCCTTCATGCTCTCTTCCGTCACATCCCATCTTGCTTCCAGCCGATGAAGAATTGAGCAGAATGCTGAGCAAGTCCAGACTTGGTGTCACCAAGCAGCCAATTAGGTTCTGGACTTCAATCCCAAAGACAGACTCAAAGGATGACAGTAATAGTATTTATCATATGGGGTTATTTTGAGAATTAAATGAGCTAAAATATGCAATTATGCATTAGTATAGTACCTGGCCTATAGTAAGTATTAGGGTAATTTTTTTTTAAAAAAAGCAGAGAAACAAGAAGAAATAATCAAAAACCATATTTCTGACCACCAAAATCCCAGCTCTGCAAAAGCTGGCAAACTCTAAAATATCCCAAACATCTTATGTATAGAAACAAATGTGAAAAGTAGTCCTGATAATAAAGAGGCATTCAAATAGAGAAAAGGGGAATAGTAAAGATCTCCCATAATCTTTCAGAGCTTCAAGAGATCTTTAACAGATCCCTAAAGAGTGTTTAATCTCTTTCCTTCAACCTCCAGGGTAGTAAATCACTGCTTACAAACATACTGGAAGGACATCAGGGTTCTATTACATTGCTGAGGACTATGGGATCAGCAGCATGAGTAAGACGATAAGGTAGAAAAGGACACAGACTAGTACCTGCAGTGCTCCTCAACTATGTATTAGGTGCCTGTGGACAATGCTAGCCAGTTTTCCCACCACAGAATCCACCAACAGTTATAAATGTAATCATAATCCTTCCACTCATTATAAAGCCCAGCAAGTTAAATTGCAATTTGAGGGGTGCCTGGGTGGCTCAGTCGATTAAGCATCTGGCTCTTGGTTTCAGCTCAGATCATGATCTCACAGTTTGTGAGACTGAACCCCGCACTGGGCTCTGTGCTGACAACGTGGAACCTGCTCAGGATTCTCTCTCTCCCTCACTCTCTGCCCCTCCCCCACTCTCCCTCACATGTGCACACACGCACTCTGTCTCTCAAAATAAATAAAAACCTTTAAAAACACTGTAATTTGAGATAACTACTCATATCACATTCATTAGTGTGACATCATTGCATTTTCTTTTTTAATTCTTTTAATATTTATTTATATTTGAAAGAGAGATAGAGAGAGACAGAGCACAAGCAGGGGAGGGCCACAGAGAGAGGGAGACACAGAATCTGAAGCAGGCTTGAGGCTAGGAGCTGTCAGCACAGAGCCTGATATGAGGCTCAAACCCATGAAACGCAAGATCATGACCTCAGCTGAAGTCAGACACTTAACCAAGTAAGCCACCCAGGCACCCCAACATCGCTGCATTTTAAAATCACTATCATTAGATGTCAATTGTACAAGTAAATGTTATTTATCTTCTTAAATTTTTTGTTAATGTTTATTTATTATTGAGAGACAGAGCGTGAACAGGGGAGGGGCAGAGAGAGAGGGAGACACAGAATTGGAAGCAGGCTCCAGGCTCTGAGCGGTCAGCACAGAGCCCGACACGGAGCTCGAACTCACAAACCGCAAGATCATGACCTGAGCCGAAGTTGGATGTTTAACCGACTGAGCCACCCAGGCGCCCCAGTAAATGTTATTTTAATATATTTTCTTACCCTGCAAGTTAACACTGAAATAACCTGAGACTTAATCTGATAGCTACCTGATATTAGCACAGAATTTTTTTTAATTAGGAAAAAAAAAATCAAGGCAATAAAAGGAAGGTATAGTAGAAATGGGCAATTAAGAATGCATCTTTAAATTCCTTATATAAACACCTAGATGTTTTTCTTCAATATGAATCAATACAGTTATAGGAAGATGCTTGCTTGAAACGAATTGATTCTTCTAGGACTTTTCAGAATGGAAGAGAATAAACTAGCATGTGGGTTACCTGAGGTAAGCTGAATGCGATGCTCCCTGGAACCACTGATGGGTGGGTCCTCAGTGTAAATATATACCTGTGGTTGGGAGAAGTCCTCACAATCACATGCCTAAAAGACGGAAACATAGTTAATACTCCATGTCAAAGGAAATAAAAACATTAACTCCTGTGTATGTGTTCGTTTCCAACAACTGATGCTTCATGAGTACCAGGTGGAAACGTGGCAGAGTGTTTGAGAGTCCTGAAGGAAGAGAACCACAAATTTCATTTCTAAACACTGTCAGCAATTCAAAATTTTTTCCAGGCAGAAGGGGTACCTCGGTACAAGCACACATCAAGCACAATCGGGACCAAGTTCAAGAGCATACATACCATCCAAAATATCATTTCCAATTTACATAAAACTGAAGGTAATGATTTAGAATCTTTGATTTTAAGTAAAAATTAGAAGAAATTCCTCTCCTGATAATTATTTCACATCTTTTTTTTTTTTTTTTTTTTTTAGGTTTATTTATTTTGAGGGAGGGAAGGGGCAGAGAGCGAGAGCATCCCAAGCAGGCTCCATACTGTCAGCACAGAGCCTGACATGGGGCTCGAACCCACCAACCATGAGATCATGACCTGAGCCGAAACCAAGAGCCAGACATTTACCCAACTGAGCCACCCAGGTGCCTCTATTTCACATCAAATAGAATAAAAGGAGGAGAACCAAAGATAGAAGAACCAGGATACAACAACCCAAAAAAGAGTTAGTTTTAGGACTAATCATTAAATCTCTGTAGGCTCTCATAACAGTTGAAACAGTAACAACCTATAAAATTAAAAAGATGGTAAAAACAAGGAACTGTCACAAAATACATCAACTTTCATATAGATATCAATATTTATTATTTCAAAGCATCTTTTGCTAATTCACTCTGCTCAGGAGTTACCCATGAACAGATAAAATATAGTCATCTCATGATAACCTCCTACGCAGAGAAATTGCCAAGGACTGTGTGTGTAATAAAACCTTTAAACTCTATCTTGCAACAGCACTATCTTTTTAAAAATCATCTTTTAGAATGCTATGACTTTCTAAATATTAATGGTTAGTGTTTCTATACACTAGAACACAAGTTCTTTATAAGCGCTGTATTTCAAGTAAGCTCCATCATGAGTACAGCGAACATTTGACATATGTAAGAAAAGTCTATAAACAAATTCTCACACTAATTATCTATATCCCAGTTTATACAGAGAAAGTTCTGTGCTCAACTTAGCATCATAGAATTTTTAGGGCAAGAAACAATATTACTGCAATCATTCAGCCCCTTACTCTGAAACTGAAAACTACAGATAACTGGCAATTCTAACTTTGTAAAACTCATGTATTTTATAGATAGCTTTAAAAAAAAGGGCTCAGTTAAAATCCTGCCTTGTTGTTCCTTATTTCCCCAGTCTGCCTTCTGGTAGGGATCCTTTATCTCCACACCTCTATCAGCCTCAGAAGCATATGGATGGCACTGAACTTGGTAGCAGAGTTTTTAGAAGTTCTGGCAGTGGATGATGCGAATTAGTTAAAATAAATGACAACAAAAAAATACTTATAAAAAATACTTAAAAATACTTTGTTGTGCATCTTCCAATGTTTATTTCTTAGATCATCACAGTAGTAATTATCAAAAGAGCTAATAGTTATGGAGGTTTATTAATGTGCTAAGCACTATTCTAAACACTTTATATAAGTCAATCTTCACAACTACCCTGAGGAAGATACGATCATCATCTCCATTTCACAGATTAGGACACAGAGGCTCAGAAATGATAAATAAGTTATCCAGGGTCACCCAGTTTGCAACTGGCAGAGCATCCAAACTCAGACAGTCTGACTGCAGAGCCAAAAACCTAAAGACTATGCTATATATGATTCATACAACTAGTATGTTTAGTTCTGCTAACAAAGTTAATAAAAATAAAAGCTACATATAAAAAGCTATGTATGATTTTAAAAACATATTAATCAAAGTTTAACACAGTAAAGACTAAAATACAGGGGCGCCTGGGTGGCTCAGTTGTTTAAGCAGCCGACTTCAGCCCAGGTCATGATCTCACAGTTTGCAAGTTTGAGCCCCGCATCGGGCTCTGTGCTGACAGCTCAGAGTGTGTGTGTCTCTCTTTCTGCCCCTCCCCTGCTCGCTCACGTGTGCGCTCTCTCTCTCAAAAAAAGAAATGAATAAATGTTAAAAAAAAAAAAAAAGACTAAAATGCATAACTCTCATCTTTTCCATTTTCCAACTTAGCAAGAGGAATAAAAAAATTATTTTCGAGTTTCCTAAAACACAAGTGCTCTCTAAAAGTTTCCAAAATACCACTTGGCAGGTTGGAAAAAAACAAAGTTAGATACTCACTGGCCAGGCTGGAAATCCTTTTCATTCACAACTGCACAATTGGTTAAAGATAATTCATCTGTAGGGCATCTTGCAGCTTGCATACTCTACAAAAAACAATGATTAGGAAAAGAAAATTAAGTCATCTTTTATAACCTTAAAGAATAATTTATGCCTCCTGTCCTCTATTCCTCATCACCTGTAATAAATACCTATTGTTATGGACTCCCTGCATTCCTTCCTCTGTGATCACAGCAAACCCTTCCTTTGGGAAACTGTTCCTTCCCCCTTCCATATAGGCTTTTGTGGGCCTGCCAATCACAGCACACGTGCAATCACATAGAGTCCTATCCCATTCATAGGATTTATAGACATGTGCCAGAAGGACACTCTCCCCTGCCTCACCACTGCACAGTGGTCAAATTTCTGCTCTAAAAGACAGTAAAACTATTACAGATAAAGCAAAGATAACAGAGACAAAGAAACAAATAGACACTTTGAAACACAGATCTGACAACCAAGTTAAAGCCCTTGAGACCAGTACTGCATTGGTTATGTTGGTTATGTACCAACAAATACTTTTTTTTTTACTCAAGCTCTTTTGATTTGGTTTTCCAACTCTTCTGATGAAAAGAATTTTGAGTGATTCAAATGCAATGAAGTAAATTCAGTATGTTTAATCAAGTGTATAATGAAAGAGTATCTTTTTTTTTTTAATTTTTTTTAACATTTATTTATTTTTGAGACAGAGACAGAGCATGAACAGGGGAGAGTCAGAGAGAGAGAGGAAGACACAGAATCTGAAACAGGCTCCAGGCTCTGAGCTGTCAGCACAGAGCCCGATGCGGGGCTTGAACTCACGAACCGCGAGATCATGACCTGAGCCGAAGTCGGACACTTAGCTGACTGAGCCACCCAGGCGCCCCGAAAGAGTATCTTTTTATAAGAGATCCCAAGTGGCATGGACCACATCTCCTATGGATTAAGAAAAACCATCTTCTAAATATCTCCCAACAAAGGTAACTGAAAGGCATATTTTTTCAAAACAGCAAGTAATATTTTTGATTAACAGCTACTAGCAAAACATTCCTTCACATAATGTACTTAACCAATAACTCTTCCGCCATTCTCTTGGATTTCCTAGTTAGTGAAATATGACCCTTTTAGTCGTGACACATAGTTTATGACTTAAGTGCTCATTCTTCAAACCTCAAGCCAAAGCTGATTCTTCTTTAAATTTGTCTCTCAAAAATGTATAGGGCAAAATAAACTACCTTTTGCTTTGCTTCTGTTTTAACTAAAAGGCTAGTTTCAATACACTTATGCCAATCGTTTAGAACAGTGGTCCCTAAAGTGGGTTACGTGCACCAGAAGGATCTACAGATAATTCACATATCAAATTCAACTGCAGTTAGAAACAGACCTCTGAATAGGTGTATCATAAGATATCAAGCCAAGATTTTAAAGAACAATGAAGCAGCAATTGGTTTTCTGTATTTTTTAATAAAATAAAGAATATTTTTCACCTTTAGTTCCTCCTTTTTATCTTTTCGTATATACTTTACCATGTATATAAACTGAGTATATCATTTATAAATAAATATGTAAATATATTGCAGATACATGACCAAAGATGTTTTTCTTATGGGATTCATAAAATATTTGGAAATCATTAATATTTAGAACATGAGAGAATAAAGCCTGGGTCATAACTTTGCTTTATGAATGAGACTGTATTTTTGCCCATAGTCAGTGTGACCAGATATCTGACAAAAGCGTACCAAACTTTTTTAGTTTCCCACCCATCCTAGGGTCTCTCTCACCTATAAGCTTCTTCCTTTTATATTCTTCTCTCTCCCCTAATGCCGAGCCTCTTGCCTAACTAAACTCCTGTTTGTTTCAACAATTCTCAGCTCAGACATTACTTTTTCTAGAAGACCTTCCCAGACACCTTCCCCTCCCCATTAGACTGATATAATAAACTTCAAATGAAAGTATCTGACTGTATTTCCATGGTCTGTTTACATGTTTGCATTGCATACAAGACAGGAAGCTTCTCAAGGACTCAGATTATATCCTGCTTACATCTGTGGTTCCCCAGAGCTAGCACAGGGCTTGGTAGAGTGCTCATCAAACACCTGCTGGATAAATGAACTTATAGATCAATACAAATCTACCTAACTGCAGAATAAACAGTTCAAAGGACATGTATTCAAAGGACATTTCAAGGTTATTTAGGAAGTGATCTAATTTAAATTATCTAATAGTTCAAAATTGCACAGAACTGATATAGCCACAGTAATAATAAATTTACAAAACATTAAGTTAACCTTTTCATTTGTAAATGTATTTAGCTGTCAAAGAGGTGGTGTCCTTGAAAAAAAAAAAGTGAAAAACTCAGTGGAAGTCATCTGGCTGGCCAACTACAACAGATGCTGTGAGCAAAAGGCCTCCCTACTGGAATCTAGAAGCATCTGTGTTCTTATGATAAGCCAAGCAGGGTACCTCATTTTTCATCAAAATATAAATTCCTATAAATAGTAGTTGTTTACTTACCACGGTAATGCCAGGGGAAAATTCCACAATTTTTCTAACATTGACCTTGCCTCTAGGAAACAAATAAAAACTCAGCCACTACAGCTGCGCAGCTCTTATGAAATGAAAAATACTACACGGATAGGCAATTTTATATAAATTCAGTTATCTGAGTGACTACATTTAACCATCTAAATGCTGTAAAATGCTTTCACTAATAATTGAAATGTAAAAAAATTATTAACTCTGCTACTCAAAAGAATAAAAATCTCAAATCCTTAATGGAAACCTTAGAAGTAATTATATCATTACTTGAAAGCCTTTAAAGTGTAGAAAGAGAATTTGCTTCTCTTAATCAAAAAAACACTGGGAGGATTTAATCAGGACTCCTCTCTGCAACATTATACAGTTTTCAAATTTAAACAGCATACTTTTGTCCAAAGGTCCACTTTAAAAATTAGATTACTCAAATATAGGCTTTATTGTCTTCCAAAGAATTTAGGAGGGTAAAATAAACATAAAAAAACACAGAGCATAGTACCTAACTAGAAGAGCTCCTTACCAAATAACCACCCCTACCCTAACTACCTGCAACACTCCTGAATCCACTGGTTCTTCCTTTGTGGTACTCGAGGCCTTGGCTACATCTCTCTAGAGACACACGAATCCCCCACGGGAAAGGGAGGTAGGACAGAAAATATGAACTTAGCCAGTGGGCTCAGCTGACAAGTCTTACTCAATTATTTTCTGTCAGTGACCTTTGCTGAAAAATAACATTTTAAGAACTGCACTGTCCAATAAAGCACCACTAGGCAAATATGACTATCAAAATTAAAATTAATTAAAGTTCAAAATTCAGTTCTTGGGGCGCCTGAGTGGCTCAGTCGGTTGGGCGTCCGACTTCGGCTCAGGTCATAATCTCGCAGTGTGTGGGTTCCAGCCCCATGTCGGGCTCTGTGCTGACAGCTCGGAGCCTGGAGCCTGCTTCGGATTCTGTGTCTCCCTTGCTCTCTGCCCCTTCCCCACTTGCACTCTGTCTCTCTCACTCTCAAAATAATAAACAAATATTTTTAAAAAATTTTTTGTTTAAATTCAGTTCTTCAGTTGCATTAGCCACATTTCAAGTGCCATATGTGGCCCATAGCTATCACCACAGAAAGTTTCATTGGACATTGCTAGTCTAGAATAAGGTGAGAAAGGCCATCAGTAATACCTGTCTTCAGGCCTATGGATTCACTCCGTGCTATCAACTCCTATAGTAATAATTTCTGTTAAAATTTTGAAGTCACATGGGCCTGAAAGTGATGGGGTAGGAATCAATTAAACTAGTATGTCCTATAGTTATCTCTCAAAGAGCCTGTAGGGATACTTTTACCTTATCCATTTCAGACCAGTAACTATTCACATAAATGAACCTCCTGACATCCCTTTATACTGAAAAAGAAAAAAAGCAAGTTCCCATTTTGGTCTTTTTGGGAAACACCAAAGAAAAATGTAAAAGGCTGACAACATTAAATACTGGCAAAGACATAATATAGTTTCTTATAAAATTAATGTGACCCAGCAGGTATGTGCCTAGATTTTAGTCAAGAAAAAAGAAAACATAGCTACACTTATACACAGATATTCACAGCTTTATTCACAATAGCCAAAAATTGGAAATAACACAAATGCCTACCAACACATGAATGGATAAAAAAACTGTGATATATCCATATAATGGAATACTACCTAGCAATTAAAAAGAAACTAACTACAGGTACATATGCAACAACATGAGTAAACTTCAAAAACAAAATGATGAGTAAAAGAAGCCAGACACAAAATAAGAGTTCATCCTACATTATGTAAAATTCATCTCATATTTGGATGAAATTCTAGAAAAGGCAAAATTAATCCGGAGTAACAACAACAAAAAAAGATCCATCAGGGGCTCCTGGGTGGCTCAGTCAGTCAAGCGTCCGACTCTTGATTTTGGCTCAGGTCATGATCTTACCACTTTGTGAGATCAAGCCCTGCATCAGGCTCTGCACAGTGAGGAGCCTGCTTGGGACTCTCTCTCTCCCTCTCCCTCTCCTTCTCCGCCCCTGCCCCTGCCCCTGTTTGCATTCTCTCTCTCTCTCTCTCTCTCAAAATAAAGAAATAAACTTAAAAAAAATTTTTTTAAATCAATCAGTGGTTGCCTGAGTGAAAGGGACACCAAAGCAGCATGAAGTAATTTTTTGAGATGACAGAAGTATTTTCTATCTTGATTGTGTTTTACTGTATACAGGTTATACCTCAATAAAGTTCAGAAATTATGTTCTGATTTTTTAATGGCTGGACAATCTCTAATAATTCCTATTGCAAAGACAGGATAAATGACTTTCGATAGAAAGTCAAAATGGGGCCCCTAAATCTATATAACAAAGACCCAGGCCTTGAGATGTCCATAGTAGGACATGTCTGGTAGGAAAAGATACTTGGGTCTGCAGAACAGACTCCCCAGCCAGTCCTCAACCCAGATGTAGGGATTATATAGAACTAAGAGAATGGTCAGATCTACCTTTAAAAGGCCAGTCCAAGGGTGCTGCTCGTACTGGCCTGCTAGTCCTGGGCATAGGAAGTGAAAGAGGAAGGATAAAACCCACACCTCCTTCTGGCACAAATGTCCCATACCGGCCATCAGGTGGGGAATTCTTCCTCCTGAGAAGAATAAGGATGTTTTTCCCCTGTAATGATTCTTCCCTTAAGAGGCAAGGAAGTTTGAACTAAAGTTCCACCTTCCCTATGGGCTGGGATGGAAAAGTGACCAAATAGGAACTGTGCACCCACCCACACAAATGTAACAATGAGAATCAAATGAGATAATCCTCATCTACTGCATGGAGTAAACGCTTACTGAATCTTAGCTATTATTATAAGTATCCTAGAGATATTCAGAAATAGAAAAAAAAAAAAATCACAGACACCTAACTCCAAATAAATGCCAGAAGTAGGAGAGTGGTTAAAGGAATCTCAAGGATGCAGCAATGTCAAGGTACTTCTGTGTGGACTGACAAGGGAAAAATGTCCACAATATAGCGCTAAATTTTTTTAAAACAGTATGTAGGGTAAGCTTTTTTTTAAAAAAAAAAATACACACTAAATTGTTAACAGTAGCCACTACTGAGTAGAAACTGGAAGGAATAAGGGGAACACTTTCACTTTCCACAATTCTAAACTGTTTTTACAATAAATAACCCTTGTTGTAGGGAAATTTTAAATATAGGAAGTTTTTATGTACAAAATTGTTCTCCACAGCATTATTTTAACAGTGATGAATTAGGGGCAGCTGGGTGGCTCAGTCAGTTAAGTGACACTTGGTTTCGGCTCAGGACATGATCTCACGGTTTCATGCGTTCAAGCCCCGCGACGGCTCAGTGTGGAGCCTGCTTGGGATTCTGTGACTCCCTCTCTCTCTGGCCCTCCCCAGTTCATGCTGCCTTTCAAAATAAATAAACAAACTTTAAAAAAAAAACAAAACAGTAATGAATTAGAAGCAATGTAAAAATACTATTTCTAAGTAAAGGCTACCCAAACTACAATATACCCACTTAATTAAATATCATATAACCATCAAAAGCCTCATAATATAGAGGGCTTTATATCACAGGAATGTGAAAAAATATGTTTTACCTTACACTTTGATTTTTTAATTTCTTTTTACTTATTTATTTTTGAGAGAGACAGAGACAGCACAAGTGCAGGCGGGGCTGAGAGACAGAATCCCAAGCAGGCTCTGTGCAGCCAGCTCAGAGCCCGATGTAGGGCTCCAATCCCTGAACTGTGACATCATGACCTGAGCCGAAACCAAGAGTAGGACGCTTAACCGACTGAGCCACCCAGGCACCCCTGCAGCTTGATTTTTTTTTTTAACTGTAGCAAGTCAACTGACTGAAAACGCATCAACATATAAAAAACAATTGTGAATGGATAATGAAACTACAGGTGATTTCATTTCTTTCCATCTTTTCCACATTTTCCAATTTTAAAATATAGATATCATTTTAATAATCAAATTAAAATTTTGTTTTAAAGTTAATTGATTGCATTTCCCTTTAGACCTCTGTCTGCTTCTCTACAGACAGGACCATGCACATTAGGAAAATAAGTCCAAGGGCATGCCTAATAAAAAGCACTGTCCTTATTCATAACATACAAGACATTGTCTCATCATTTGTGTGTGGTTTTTTTTTCCTTCATAATTAAATCATGTTGTTTAAGCTAATTTCCTCTGATAACAGTATGACAAAGATTTTTGTAAAGAAAAAGTACTTTTGGCAAACTCAGTAAGATGCTATAAAATGTGGTCTGAAACTCAGAACCATTTGATAAATATATAAAGAGTTAAAGATTTATTTATATTGGACAGGTTAAACAATGACAGCATCAAAATGAGCACTAAATCATAGCCATTTAACTGAGTCCTTAGCACTGTGAGTAAATAATTTCCTGTCCAAGGCTGCAATAATTTGGGAAAGTTCATCAATGCCTTAAAATAAATTACCTAAAAATTTAGAGAAGTACCTGAAACAATTATCTAGCACATGACAGGGACTCAATAAACATTTGTTGAATTTAAAAAAATTTGGAGAAATGTATCTAGAAAGTTGAAGAAAATTAATGCCTATCCAAGCAGATAAATACATAAAATCAAAAACTGCTATAAATAGGAAGTTGACAACAGGTTCCAATTACAACAGAAACAAAAAAATGCTTAAAGTACTAGAAAAAAGTTTAGCAAAAATACATAAGATCTTCATGAAGAAAACCAATGGAAATACATAAAAGAATACCCAAATAAATGCTGTTATCGTCTGCAATGACTCAATATTGTAAGGATATCATGACCTCCAAATTAACCTATAAATGTGATGTAGTTATAAGCAAAATCCCAAGGGGTCATTCACAAATTCAATCTAAACTACAACTGGCAAGTAAAATACAGCAAGAAAAAGGGAGGGAAATTTTTTAATTTTATAATTGATTCCTTGAACTACATGGATTTGAACTCCACCTCTATGCAGCTTTTTTTTAAATAAATACATTACAGTATTATAAATGTATTTTCCTTTTGATTCATGTATGTGTATGTATACACACACATATATACACATATACGTACATATATATGCATATATGTACGTATATGTGTGTGTATATTTATGAGTTTGTAATTAAGTAAACTTTATGCCCAACATGGGGTTCAAACTCATAACCCTGAGATCAAGAGTCGCATGCTCTATCAACTGAGCCAGCCAGGTGCCCCCCTTAGGATTTTCCTAACATTTTTTCTCTACCTTCGGGTGCCTGGGTGGCTCAGGAAGTTAGGCATCCAACTTTGGCTCGGGTCATGATCTTGCAGTTCGTGGGTTTGAGCCCCGTGTTGGGCTCTGTGCTGACAGCTTGGAGCCTGGAGCCTGCTTCAGATTCTGTCTCCCTTTCTCTCTACCCCTCCCCCCCTCTCAAAAATAAACAAACATTAAAAAAAATTTTTTTTTTAATTCTTTCTCTAGGTTAATTCATTGTTAAGAATACAGTCTATAATACATACGGCGTACAAAATGTGGTATTAAACTGTTCATCAATAAGACTTCTTGTCAACACACTATTAGTAATTAAGATTTGGGGGAGTCAAAAATTCTAAGTGGAATTTCAACTGCACAGGGAGTCAACGCCCCTAACCCCCATGGTCTTCGAAGGTCAACTGTATTTGCCTCACTCTAGTTACCACTTTGTTTCTCACAAGAAAATTACTTCTCTCTAAATGATTTTTTTTAATATGGTTCATTCTGAATACCACATTAAGAGAAATAATTCTAATTTCAAGGTAAATAACCTGAAGACTGCATATTTGTATCCTACAGGTACCTCCAATTTAATTCAAACAAGTAATATAGTTCCATTTCATCACTTTCAAGGATCACAACGTTCCACTGTAACCTCAACCGTGCTAGCACCCTGATCTTAGACTTCCAGCCTCCACAACTCTGAGAAATAAATTTCTGTTGTTTATAAGTTACTCAGTCTCTGGCATTTTATTATAGCAACACAAATAGATGAAGACAATCTCCTAGAACATACAATTCATCATGTAAAATATACACTTCAGTGTTTTTTAGTATATTCACTATGCTGTGCAATCATCACCACTAATTCCAGAACATTTCCACCAAACTGCATAAAAGAAACCCTATGCCTATTAGTAGTTAGTCCCAATTCTTCCCCCCCCCCTTCACCCTCTGATAACCACTAATTTACTGTCTCTGTGGTTTTGCCTATTCTGGACATTTCATATAGATAAAATCATACAATCTATCATCTTTGTGTGACTGGCTTCTTTCATTTAGCATAATGTTTTCAAGATCATCTACATTGCAGCATATGACTGGATTATATTCCATTGTATGAACATTTGTTTATTCATCAGCGGATGGATATTGGGTTATTTCCACTTTTTGGCTATTATGAATAATGCTATGAACATCCACATAACAAGTTTATATAAAAACATGTATTTTCAACTCACTTGGTTATATACTTAGGAGTAGCATTGCTGGGTCATTCTGTTTAACTTTTTGAAGAACTGCCAAACTATTTACCACAATGGCTACAGCATTTAAAAAATTCCTACCAGCAGTGGATAAGGGTTCCAATTTCTCTGCATGAGCACCCACACTTTTTCTTTTCTTTTTTTTTTTTACTATAGCCAACCTATAGTATGAACTGGTATCTTATTGTGGTTTTTTTTTTTTTTTTTAATTTTTTTTTCAACGTTTTTTATTTATTTTTGGGACAGAGAGAGACAGAGCATGAATGGGGGAGGGGCAGAGAGAGAGGGAGACACAGAATCGGAAACAGGCTCCAGGCTCCGAGCCATCAGCCCAGAGCCTGACGCGGGGCTCGAACTCACGGACCGCGAGATCGTGACCTGGCTGAAGTCGGACGCTTAACCGACTGCGCCACCCAGGCGCCCCTCTTATTGTGGTTTTAATTTGCATTTCCCTAATGACTATGATGTTGAGCATCTCTTCATGTACTTATTGGTCATTTGCATATCTTTTTAGGAGAGATGCCTATTCAACTCCTTTGCCCACTTTTATTTTTTTTTCCCTTTGCCCATTTTATATTGTCTTTTTATTGTTGAATTGTAAGAGTTCTTTATATATTCTGGATCCTAGACCCTTATCAGATAGGATTTGCAAACATTCTCTCCCATTCTACAGGCTGTCTTTTCACTTTCTTGATAGTGTTCTTTGATGCATAAGAGTTTTAAATTTTGATGAAGTCCAAATTATGTTTTGTGCTTTTGTCATATCTAAAAAATCGCTGTTTAACCCAAAGTCATGTAGATTTTTACCAACGTTTCCTTCTAAGAATTGTATAGATTTATTAGATCTTTGATCCATTCTGCGTTAATTTTTGTATGTAGTGTCAGGTAGGGATCCAAATTCATTCTTTTGCATGTAGGTAGCCAGTTGTCCCAGCAACATTTGCTAAAAAAAAGACTATTCTTTCCCCATTGAATGGTCTTGGCCCTCTTTATGAAAAATCAATTCACCATGAATTTATGTTTATTTCTGGATTCTCCATTCTATTTCATTGGTTTATATGACTATCCTTTTACCACTGTCACATCATCTTGATTACTGTAGCTTTGTAATAAGTTTTGAAAACAGGTGTGTGTCCTCTAATTTTGTTTTTCATTTTCAAAATTGCTGTGGTTAAAATGGCTTTGCATCTCCATAAGAATTTTAGGACCAGCTTATCCATTTCTGGAAAAAAGGCAGCTGGAATTTTGATAGAGATTGCATTGAATTTATAGATCAATTTTGAGAGTATTTCAATATTAATAATATTAAGTTTTCTAATCCATGAACACAAGATGTCTTTCCATTTACTTAGATTTTTAATTTCTTTCAACATGTTTGAGTTTTTAGTGTACAAGTCTTGTACTTATTTGATTAAATTTATTCATAAGTATTCATAATATTATATTCTTTTTGATGCTATTGTAAATGAAACTGTTTTCTCAATTTCATTTTCAGATTGTTCATTGCTAGTATACAGAAATGCAACTGATTTTGTAGATTGATCTTGTATCCTGCTATGTTGCTGGATTTATTTTTTATAAATCCTTTAGGATTTTCTATATATAAGATCATGTCATTTGCAAATAGATAATTTTTCTTCTTCCTTTCCATTCTTTTTTTTTCTTTTTCTTGCTTAACTGCCTACCTAGAACCTCCAATATAGTGCTGAATATAAGTGGCAAGCGTACACATCCTTATCTTGTTCCTGATCCTAAAAGGGAAAGCTTTCAGTGTTCACCAGTAAGCACAATGTTAGCTGTGAATTATTCTGTTAGTTGAATTTGGCTTGTTGAACTGAACTTACAGAGTGCCAACTCAAGGTTGCTCTGAGAATCTAACAAGATCTGTGAAGGTGTTTTCAAAACTGTAAAATACCATTTAGTTTAAGATACACTTATTCAGTAACTTAGTGCTCTTACTCTAAAGAGTTATCTCTAAATGTTAAAGAAATAAAAACAATGTTTGTGAAGTTTTTTTAAATTCCCAACATCCTGATGAAAGTTTGAAACCTACATTCTTTTGAAGAATGAAGAGGAAGAGAAGAATCTGGAGAAGGAATCAGAACAAAACTAGAAGGCCTAAAGCCTCCCCCCAGTCTCAACCCCTAAGTCTCTTACCTATGGACTCTTCACTTAGCACAACACAGGGCATTCAGAAAAGCAGAAAGCAGAGATGTAAGACAGGCAGGAAGCAAGAGGCAGCATGGTACAGAGAAAAGAACACAAGATTTGGTGGAAAAACTTAGCCATGATTCTAGCTGTTCAGGAAAAAAATGACAATAAAGAAAAAAACAAACCATGTGGCACCTAAAAGGACATTTAGATAGGTCTAATAAACTTCACATCTTCAAAGGTACAAAATCTAGTGACTTACATCTATAAGTTCACACTGTATTTATCTAAATTGCTGATGTTAATCTGAGTCATTATAATTAAACATAATGTTAATAATTCATGATGTATGTGCTTGTAATATGAAGAAGTTCCTCATTTAATAAAATCAGCTTGATAATAAATATAAGCACAATATATTCATATTATTTATATTTTTATTATTTACAAATAATTGAGTAAAAACTTGGCTGTTAGAAAGCAAAAATTACAACCTATTTTTTGTTCAATGGAACGAATATTTTAATAAATATCTATAACATCCCAGACACTTTGCTGTGTGTAGATGCTCAATTAACAATGAAGCAGTGACTTTTATTTTTTTGAATACTTAATAAGAAAAAATAATTTTTATTATTTATTTTTGAGAGAGAGAGAGTGCAAGCTGGGGAGGGGCAGAGAGAGGGGAACAGAAGATCAAAAAAGCAGGCTCTGTGCTGACAGCACCAAGCCCAAGGTGGGGCTTGAACTCCCGAAACGTGAGATCATGACCTGAACAGAAGTCAGATACTCAACTGACTGAACCACCCAGGCGCCCCCAAGTCCATGGTTCATAACTTTGGCATACATCAGAATCACTTGCAGAACGTGTTAAAGGAGATTGCAGGGCCCCCCCCCAGCAGTTTCTAACTTTCAGTCTGGGGTTGGGCCTGAGAGTATACATTTCTGACAAGTTCTCAGATGATACTGATTAGCTGGTCTGCAGATTCCACTTTGAGAATCACTGTATTAAATAAGGAGAAATGAACTTTGTAAAAACAGAAATACTGACAGGTTCGTATCTTCCTACAATAGAAGAGAAAATGTGAAAAAGAGGCTTCAATAATGCTCTTGGGCCATTTCATCATTTAACTTGATAAGTACAATTAAAATTTTTTTGATGCATGGTAAGTAGTAAATTGACTGGAAGGCTTTATATACAAAAATCAGTAACCAGACTCAGTGTCAGTGCATGGAGAAAAAAGACTAGCATGAAGTCCAGCAACTGTTTAAAGTTTGATCTATGCCACGTTTTTAATGATCTGATAGTCTGGCAGAGAATATAAAATTAGAATTCAAACTACATTGTCCAAAATGGCAATTTATTTAAGTACTTTGAAATAAATGTTCATCCATTCACTCAACAATCATTCATTCAGTAATACCTCCACACGAAGCTCTGTTCAAGTCTTTTATCATCTCACAAAATGTTGTCAATAATATTCTCTAGGGAAAAAGTAACTAGGATAACTAAATTTTTTTAATTCTCCCACACTGAGGTTCTTTGGAAGACCCAGAATCAGTGATAATTGCTATTCTCATCGCTTGTCAACCAAGAAAATGTTTGTTCATATGCATATAACACTAAAAACACTTCACAATATTTAAAAATCCACCAGCAAAATACTCTTTATTAGTGAATGTTGGATTTCAAAAATGACAACTTATTTCTTACTTTAATAATTTTCCCATTTTCTCCCCTACCAAAGATCTATATGGTTAGTGCAAAACACGTAAGAACTTTAGCACTTCATTCTGAATTTAGCAAAGGACCAAAATACCCTGCATTACTCATAAACAGCTGATGCTAATTCATTTGGTATTAAATCTATAGAGCACAATGTGTTAGTACTTTTTGGCTTCATGTCAAAAAAAGAAAGAAAGAAAGAAAGAAAGAAAGAAAGAAAGAAAGAAAGAAAGAAAGAAAAGAAAATCAGCTTCCTTGAGCAATTCAGCTGAATTTTGTTGAAGTGGTCTTTGTATCTACCCTTGTAAAATAGAAGAAAAAAAAGTAGGTCAAAATCAATAGCAATAAAAATAAATTTTAAATTTAAAGAAAATGATATTTTTTAAAAGAGGAAAGATTATTATCATATGGAAAAGGGCCAAGAAATGCCAAATAAAGAAAAATAAAGAGGGGGCAAGAATAATTTTAGCATATAGCAAGAATAATTCTAAAGCTATTGTATAATATATATAATATTAAATAATATATTTATAATAAAACATATAATCTGATATATTTAATATAATATTAAAGCTATTTTAATTAAAACACTGAAACTGGTGCACATATAGGCAAACAGAATATGAACCAAAATAGAGTCCAAACTTAGAGTGGACATAAAACACAGAGAGCATTAAAAATCAGTGAAAAAAAGGGTGGACTCAATAATGATATTAAGATAACTGGCTACACATACAGAAAAGATAAAATTAGCTTCCCAATTCACAGCAAACACAAAAATAAATTCCAGATGAATTAAATACCAAAATGTAAAACGCAAATGTTAAACCATTTAGAAGAAAATATTCAAGATAGGTAAAGATTTCTTTTAAAACACACAAACGTAATAATCATAAAGGTAAAAAAAAAAAAAAAAGTAGGTATTTATAGCTAGCTCTAATGAAATTTGTTTTTGAGAGACAGAGAGAGCGAGCTGGGTAGTGGAAGAGAGAGAGGGAGACAGAGAATCTGAGTGGGCTCCATGCTGACAGCTGAGAGTCTGATGCCAGGGTCAAACCCACAAAACATGAGATTGTGACCTGAGTTGAACTCACTTAACCGACTGAGCCACCCAGGAGCCCTTGCTGGCTATAATAAAAATTTAAATGTAAAACTCTGTGGGGCGCCTGGGTGGCCTGGTTGGTAAAGCTGACTCTTGATATCAGCTCAGGTTGTGATCTCATGGTTGTGAGATCAATACCACATCAGGAGCCTGTTTGGGATTCTCTCTCCATCTCTCTCTGCCCCTCCCCCACTTGTGCTCGCTCTCTCCCTCTCTCTCAAAATAAACATACGTACATAATAAACAAACAAACAAACTCTATAACTGGGAAAAGATCACTACTGTCTGGGAGAAGCTATTTGCAACTAAATAAATTCCAGGGGTGCCTGGGTGACTCAGTTAAGGTTCTGACTTCTGCTGAAGTCATGATCTCGGGGTTCCTGGGTTCCAGACCCCCACCCCCACCCTACGTCAGGTTCTCTACTGTCAGCACAAAGCCTGCTTGGGATCCTGTCTCCCTCTCTCTCTGCGCCCCCCCCCCCCCCCCCACTCATGCAAGCTCACATGCTCTCTCTCAAAAATAAATGAACATAAAAAAAAAAAAAAAGAGGGGCACCTGGGTGGCTCAGTCAGTTAAGCCTCTGACTTCGGCCCAGGTCATGATCTCACAGTTCGTGAGTTCAAGCCCCATGACAGGCTCTGTGCTGACAGCTCAGAGCCTGGAGACTGCTTCAGATTCCGTGTCTCCCTCTCTCTCTGCCCCTCCCCTGCTGTCTCTCAAAAATAAATAAACGTTAAAAAAAAAAAAAAAAAAAAAAAAAGAATTAGATTCCAAAGCATAACTTAGTCCCTACAAAAGGAAAACTCTACAAATCGATTTTTTAAAAATTGCTAATGGCCCAACAGTAAAAATGGGCAAAGGTGATTCACAAAAGAGGAAATCCCAATGACCAGTATGAAAACTGCTCAATCTCACGAGACGTTAGGAAAAAAATGCAAATAAGATTGTTTACATCCATCATATTGTAAAAACTAAAATGTCTGCAATGTTAAGTGCTGGAAAGGACATGAGTAACAGGCACTCGTATACTGCTGGCAAGACTGCAAACTGGTATAACCAGGTAAAGACAAAGGTAACTCATCACCCAGCAATTCTACGTAGCAATGTCCATGTCTCTAGACATACATCCTAAAGAAATTCTTACATATGTATGTAAGGAGACATATAAAAGAATGTGCACTCCAGAAAAAAATTAGAAGCCACTTAAATTATCCTCAGATAATAAAACAGATAATTTTGGTATATTCACAAAATAGAATACTGCGTAGTCAACAGAATTAACTGGCTCTCTATATACCAACATGACTAAATTTCAAATGCCATTTTAAATTTTAAAAATGCAGGTTGCAGAAGGAAAGATACAGTATGACACCATACACACAGAGTAAAACACACAAAATATATTACTTATGGGCACAAACATACATAAATGTGCACAGAAAGGATCTATACCAACTTTAGGAGAGTGGTTATTTCTGGAAAAGGGTAGTGGAATCCAAAGGAGAATCAAAAGGGATTCAATTCGATCTGCAATGTTTTATTTCTAAAAATTCAAGTTCTGAAACAAATATCACAATATGTTACCACTTAAATCTGGAAGGTGAGCATATGGATATATATGTTATTTTTCAGCATGCTTGAAATCTCTTAAAATGTATATAAATTACACTCGTTTGAGTGCATAGAACTTCTAGAAACAGTTATAGTCATGAAGGGAATATTTAGTTTCCACCATAAAAAGTTGGAAATTATAAGATTAAATCACTAGGAAACTGAAGGTAGTATAATGTAGACCTCAGAGCCCATTCAAGGGTATTAATATTAAAGTATGAAAAAGAATCTCATAAAGAGATTTTTACTGGTACGCCTGACTGGCTCAGTCAGTAGAATAAGTGACTCTTGATCTCGGGGTTGTGAATTCAAGCCCCACATTGGGTGTAGAGATTATTTAAAGAAATAAATCTTTAAAAAAATAAGTAAAAAGCCTCAGAGAGAGAGAGCGAGAGAGAGATTTTTACCTGAGATACAATACCCAAGAGTACAGATCCTTAAGAACTGCATTATAGCAAGTGTCTAGTGCATGGCCAATGCAGAGGTTTCTAAGGGTTCACTGTTCTGCCAACTCAAGAATTTTCAACACCACAATAATATACTTTCACCTTATGCCTCTGCACCTTCATTTAAATACTTGAAAAAATCCACCCATTTTAAGCATAAATTCCTCTGGTTTCAAAAAGGTATTTAATAGTGCTATAAAGACTTCCTTTTTGTTTTCTAAAATCTACAGCATTTGAAGATACTTTTAAAAATTTCCAGTAAAGTAACATACAAAAACAATAACTACTGCATGTAAGGCTGCACAAAGTTGATACCCTTTAGATACCATGACTTTGATTTAGGAAACAAGACTACAAAACATTCTGTATTACTTGTTTTGACTTGTGGTATTGCACATAAGCTATCCCCAATTTACAAAAAGATGTTGTTCACTCACAAAAGGCTACAAATGGCTACATTTCTAGACTAGGCTACAAAAGTTTCATCACTGTAGTAACTGATACTAAATACACTAGCCTGCCCTCATCAAAACCAATATTAGGTAAATTTTACCTCTAACATCTTTCTACACCTCTTTCAACTCCTAAGACAGTTCTCTCCCTTAGATTCCTATTTAACATCACCCTACTCCTATTTCTTCACAACAAATTACCTCAACTAGGTGTAAGAATTCATGAAGTGATCCATTGGATTTATTTGCATTAATGTAGGCATATTTTCAGAAAGAGACTATGGAATCTCTGGCAAGTGAGATTTCTGGCAATTTTAAAAGACAGAGTACAAAAAGTTCGGGTGACATGATAAGCCCTTCTACTTTTCTTTTCGGCAACCAGGTGGTGCTGACGGTATAAGAGGCCCAGAAGGCCACACCACTGGAGCAACTTTACTAAGGAGCCTCTCCCTACTCAGAGTCAGCTCTCCTAAGCAAGTAAGGTTGCATTTCAGATTCTTTCTTTCCTCTACTTCTGATTCCACGGTTCCAAAGAAGCTGTAGCACAAGAGTTCTGACAGACAGTGTGGAGGCCTGGGGCAGCGGTAGCCGTCTGTCTGTGGAGTTCATTTATAAATAAGAGTCTGCGTTCAATGGAAGTAATAAGAATTGGAACTGTAGAATCTGCTTTATTACCAGCAAAAATGTAAAACAGCCAAGAATAGTTACTACCTAATTGAATCGTTTTGAAAGGCCAAAGGAGGGGCGCCTGGGTGGCTCGGTCGGTTAAGCGTCCGACTTCGGCTCAGGTCATGATCTCACGGTCCGTGGGTTCGAGCCCCGCGTCGGGCTCTGTGCTGACAGCTCAGAGCCTGGAGCCTGTTTCCGATTCTGTGTCTCCCTCTCTCTGTGACCCTCCCCCGTTCATGCTCTGTCTCTCTCTGTCTCAAAAATAAATAAACGTTAAAAAAAAAAATTTTTTTTAAAAAGAAAGGGCAAAGGAAACCAAGTAAGTTTAAATCAATTCATCATTTATTATAAAATGTATCCAACTTACAATTCCATATTTTTTCATACAGTAAATATACTAAAAAAAAAAAAAAAAGTTAAAATTTTTCTTTTAGGTTCTTTGCCTTTCAAAATTTTTATTTTTTTAAGCAATCTCTACACCCAACCTGAGGTTTGAACTTACAACCCTGAGATCAAGAGTCACACACTCCAATGAATGAGCCAGCCAGGTGCCCCAAGGTTCTTTGCTTTTCAGATTAGGAGCTTCAAAATATTTTAGGATTAGTCAATTTCTGATGACCTAAATGCTATATGCTGAATAACATCACACATTTCATTGTTAAGCCAATTTCCCAGATAAATTAAACACGATGCTGCCCTTTTTTGGCCAAAACAGCAGAGGACAAGATATACAGGTTACTAAAGCTACCAACAGCAACAATCAGTGATACAACAGGTGGAAAAAAAAAAAAAAAAAACCACCTTCAATTACAAAGTGAATATAAATACCATCTACAAAATATCAGAATGTCAAAATTAAACTAACCAAAAGCAATAATTCAAAATAGCTTTTCCCCCTAAAAAGGAAATTCAGAACCCATTTAAAAAGTATTACAACAAGGCTAACTCTATTTGCTAAACATCAATAGTTACTAGGAAATTATGATTATCACAAGATAGAAGACAGAGAGGGGCCAAAGATAGACAGGCCAATCAGATTTTCCAAAAGACAGAAGGTAGTTTTTGAAAATCAAACTTTGGCAGCAACCTCCAAAAGTTCTAGCTAAGGTGAATCTACTCTTCCCTATACCATTACAACTAAGTTGGTGAAGCAGGTAATAGTAACAAATAGAGCTGAATTCATACCTTGAGCCTGCTTCTTGTGAAGCTGGCAAATTACTGAGCCTCTCTCTCTGAGTAAAACAATATTTTTTTTTAAATTTTTTTTAACATTTATTTATTTTTGAGACAGAGAGAGACAGAGCATGAACGAGGGAGGGGCAGAGAGAGAGGGAGACACAGAATCGGAAGCAGGCTCCAGGCTCTGAGCCATCAGCCCAGAGCCCGATGCGGGGCTCGAACCCACGGACCGTGAGATCGTGACCTGAGCTGAAGTCGGACGCTCAACCAACTGAGCCACCCAGGCGCCCCATGAGTAAAACAATATTAATACTACCTAGCTTGCAGGTGGTTTTGTCAGAAGTAAACGAGATAGGTTTGTATTTAAGTGATAGCACCCAAGGTATCTTGATCTGCATCAGCCTAGAGGAAGGTCTCTAACAGCATGCTCATGGGCTATTTCCGACCCATCTCATTCTCCTTTTTAATAATGATTTGAATGTAGACACAGAAGTCATGATTTTAAAACCTACACATGGGCGCCTGGGTGGCGCAGTCGGTTAAGCGTCCGACTTCAGCCAGGTCACGATCTCGCGGTCCGTGAGTTCGAGCCCCGCATCGGGCTCTGGGCTGATGGCTCGGAGCCTGGAGCCTGTTTCAGATTCTGTGTCTCCCTCTCTCTCTGCCCCTCCCCCGTTCATGCTCTGTCACTCTCTGTCCCAAAAAAAAAAATAAAAATAAAAATAAAAAATAAATAAAACCTACACGTGAAAACAAAATTGGCAGACAGAGCTGTGTTGCATGAAAGAATCGCAGAATCAAGAAGACCTTGAACAAGTAATAGGTAGGCCCTGACTCTCCAAAAAACTGAATTGTAAAGGGGCTAAATGTAAGGTTTTATACTGAGGTTCAATACACCAACTGCACAATACCTACAAGGGGATGGGAGAGCCAATTTAAAAAAAAATTTTTTTTAACGTTCATTTATCCTTGAAAGAAAGAGAGAGAGCACACACGGGGGAGGGGCAGAGAGAGAGGGAGACAAAGAATCCGAAGCAGGCTCCAGGCTCATGAGAGTTTTAATTGACTGCAAGCTCATTATAAGCCAAGAGTGTGATTTACTGCAGAAAAAAGCGAATACAGGGTGCCTGGGTGGCTCAGTTGGTTAAGCGTCCAACTTTGGCTCAGGTCATGATCTTGTGGTTTGTGAGCTTGAGCCCCGCATCGGGCTCTCTGCTGACAGCTCAAAGCCTGGAACCTGCTTCAGATTCTCTGTCTCCCTGTCTCTCTGCCCCTCACCCACACATGCTCTGTCTCTCTCTGAAAAATAAATAGACATTAAAAAAAAAGAAAAAGTGAACACAATTTTATCCTGTATTAATAACACTAGTGTCCAGCTCAAGAGAATAAGAGTTCAGCATATTCTTCACTAATCATTGTGTTCTAGTTGGGGCACATTTTAGAAGAAACATTGGTAAAACAGCATTTCCAAAGGAAGGTAACCCAAATGATGAAGGGTTTGGAATACAGAATATTTGAGGAATTGGAGATGTTTAATTTGCAAAAGAGAAAACCTGAGAGAATTTGTAACCTGTCTTAAAATATCAGAGGAGCTGTCACATGGAAAAGAAACTGTTTTCTTTAGTTCTATGTGGCTCTAAAGAGCAGAAATCATATCTATCTAAAAATTACATGGAACTCCATACAAAAAAGGCCTAACATGACACTAAAATGGGCTAGCTTTAATGGTCTGCACTCTCTATTGGTAGAGTATTCACACACAGATTAGGTTAAATTCATTCTAAATTTATTTATTTATTTGGGGGGGGGGGGAGGAGAGAGTGCACGTGTGCAGGGGGTGGCAGGAAGCGCCAGAGAAAGAGGGAGAGAGAGAATCCCAAGCAGGATCCCTGCTGTCAGCGTGGAGCTCGACAGGGGGCTCGAATTCACAAACTGTGAGTTTTGGCTCATGATCAGAGCCGAAACCAAGAGTTCAGACACTTACCCGACTGAGCCACCCAGGCTAGATGAGACTCGTTTTAATTTTTTTTTTTAACAATTATTTATGAGACAGAGAGTGAGCGGGGTAGGGGCAAAGAGAAGAGACACAGAATCTGAAGCAGGCTCCAGGCTCTGAGCTGTCAGCAGAGCCCGACGCAGGGCTCGAACTCAGAAACCATGAGATCATGACCTGAGCCGAAGTCAGAGGCTTAACCGACTGAGCCACCTGGCACCCCTAGGCTCAATTTAAACAAAAATGTGGGGCGCCTAGGTGGCTCAGTCGGTTAAGCCTCTGACTTCGGCTCAGGTCATGATCTCATGGTTTGTGGGTTCGAGCCCCGCATCAGGCCCTGTGCTAACAGCTTGGAGCCTGGAGTCTGCTTCTGATTCTGTGTCTCCCCCTCTCTCTACCCCGCCTATGCTCATGCTGTCTCTCTCTCTCAGTAATAAATAAACATTAAAAAATAAATTAAAAAATAAATAAACAAAAATGTATTGAGCTCCTAGGTCCCAGGCAGTGTGCAAAGCACAGATGATGATGGTAAAAAACTAACATGGCCTCTTCTTTCATGGAAGATAAATAGTAAAGGCAAATAATCACATCAACATATTTAAAATGACAAACAGCTGGGGCGACTAGATGGCTCAGTAGGTTAAGCGTCTGACTTCAGCTCAGGTCACGATATCACGGTTTCATGGCTTTCAGCCTTGCATCGGGCTCTGTGCTGACAGCTCGGAGCCTGGAGCCTGCTTCAGATTCTGCGTCTCCCTCTCTCTGCCCCTTCCCCGCTCGTGCTCTCTCTCTCTCAAAAAATAAATAAACATTAAAAAAACTGTAAATCACCATTAAATCTCTAACGAAAGGCATACAGTTGTTCAAGGGCATGTAACAAAGGATCCTGACTTGTGTGGGATCAGAACACGCTTCTCTCGAGTACATGAGTGATCTACGAGTAGGAGGTAAATGGTTGGGAACAGAACATTACAAAGAAAGGAAACAGCACATGCAAAGACCTTGTGGTAAGAAAAACTACTAAAGTTCAAGGAACTGAATTCTTATATAACCTGAGCAGAGAGAGTAAGAGAATGAGTACAGAGAAGCAGGAGTGGAACCACAAAGGGCCTTAAAGGCCCAGTTCGGATTTTATGTTCTCCCAAAAGTAACTCGATGCTACTGAGGTAGGGGTTTAAGTAGCAACAGGCACGGGAGGAAATAATCAATGTGGAAAATGTTGTAAAGAGATCTCTAGTGAGCTTTCCAAAGTAGTCCAGACCACAAATGATGGTAGTTTGGGGAAATGAGGTGGAAATGAAGATGTAGAGAGGCGGACAGATTGAAGAGATTTTTAGGATATGTTAAAATGATGGAACCCACATGACCATTCCAGTGGCTTCTTTGGGTATAGTTTAAAGCAGCAATGCCCAAGACAGATTCTTTGGCCCTAATAATACCCTTTTTTGTAAGGGGCTGGGGTGGGGGGGCGCACGGGGCGCAGAACAGAACTCAGTGATGAATTTTACGGCGGGGCAGACGATGTGGGGGGGAGAGAGGCGGTATGAAGGATGACCATGACCGCCACCATCACCACCCCACCCCACCCCACCCTGGTTTCCAGCTTATATAAGTGCACGGAAGGTGGTGCCATTCACTGAAATACTAATTTCAGTGAAATAGTATTCACTGAAATACTAGAGAAAGTACTAATTAGGTGGGTTTAGATTTGAACAGTAGACTTTGAGATGCCTTGGTTTTAAATAGGCAGTCCGGCATATTGATCTGGAACTTAAAGGATAAGTCTGGACCGGGAGTAAAATACTGAGCATCGTGGGCATAGAGAGGGTAGGTGAAGAGAATGCCTGAAGAGAAAACGGAGTGAGAAGACAGCCTTGAGGAATATCTGCATTGAATAACAGGGTAGAGGAGGGTGAGTCTGCAAAAGAGAGGTCTGAGTAAAAACCGGAGCAAGGCTGCACAGAAGCCATGGGAAGAGCGTTTTCCATGAAGGAGGCAATGGTCAACGATGGCAAATGCTGTGGAGACAGCAAGTCGGACAAAGAACTGAAAATGTCAATTAAGTTTAGGGACACATTTCAGTAGAGTGATAGGGCCAGAAATCAGACTGCAGTGGGCGGGCTGAGGGGTAAGAAAGTGGTAAACAAATGGGAGACAATAAATGTACACAACTCTATCAAAATTTCTGGCTGAAAAGTGGGAAGAGACAACGGGACAGCTGTGGGGGTGAAGGGAGGGTTTGTCTTAAGATGGGAGAAGCTTAAGCATGTTGAGGGAACAGGTGAATACACAGGAGTGGGGTGTCTTAGGTGGGAAAAGAGAATCTGAAGCACGGGTGGATAGATAAAAGGAGAGACTATGGGAAAAAGGAAGAGGAAGAGGTCAAATTAAATGACCTTTAAGGTCTCTTCTCACTCCATAATCTCACGATTTACAATTTCTTTTAGATTGGACATTTGTATGCATGCATAAATCTATGCAAACTTGTTCAAATATTCCGGGATAAATAAATCAGTCAAGCACATCCTTATCCCCAGTGACGCAGTTAATGTCCCCAGGTTGAGGACCAGTGTCATCTCTGGGCAGGATCCATCCCTCAGAGGGCTTTTCAGCTCAACGCACTCTGCAGTACAGCACAGAACCAGCCCTATCTCCCCTTGCCAAACCCATACTACACCGCGATCTTAGGAGGCTCAAGGAGGAAGTAAAATTTAAAACCCTGAAACTACCACATATTCTGCTGCATTCAAAGCGACTGTCATTCATAAAAACAAGCCGCGACACCCCCAATGCATCCCTATTCCAAGCTAAAGACATTCCTGCCTGACCCGACAGTGACAGGTCCCCTAGATGGCTGGGGTTTAACACTAAAAGTCATTTGCACGCCCTCCTCCTCTCCTAAGACCTTTCACTCTGAAGCAGAAATGGGTCCCTAATGTTCTTTCCCAAAGCCCTCGCCCCAACGCAGCAGACGGATCCCCCGCAGTTATTTCAGCGGCTGCACCTAATAAGCCCTCGCAAGGGGGTGCGGAGAAACCCCCAGAGCCGGTCCGACGGGGCTGGGACGGCCACAACCCTGCGGTTGCCTTGGGGGACGCGGGTAACAAGCCCCAAGGGATGGGAAGGGAGAATTAAGGGAGACCCAGGAGACCGGGGTGGGTAGTGAGGGGGGTCACCTCCCCTAGAGCTTCCTTAGAGGGATGGAGTTTCCGAGGAGGGCTAATCCCCTGCCACCGCTCCCCCTTCTCACCCGCATGCCCTTCTCCGGCTTGCCGCCCCCTCCAATTCCCCATTCGCTCGGACTCACTCCCCCTCCCCTGGAGCCGGCTGGACCTCGGAGTACCCGCGAGCCCGGCACCCCCGCCTCGAGCCGTAGCTCCGGGGCCGGCACTCACCCGGCCCGCCATCTTCGCGGACACGTCCGGCTCGGCGACTGCAGCTGGGCGCTCAGTAAAGCCCGCCCCCGCCGCGCGCGCGCGCGCGCCCGCCGCCCGCCCTCGCGCAGGCGCGCAGCCGCCTTGAGGCCGCGCGCGCGCCCGGCCACGTCCCTGGCGTCCCCGCCCCGCACGGCGCGTGCGAGTTCGGGGGCCGCCTGGGGAGGGCGGGGCGGTGACGCCATCTTGAGCGCGAGAGGTGGGTGCGCAGTGACTCGGTTTTTTCGAGTGCCTGTCCCCGGGCGACTTCGCGAAGGCTTCTTTTGCGAATCTTGTCCCATCTGGCCGTTTGCGCTGGACTTTGTAGCAAGGCCTTTGATGCTTTAATTACTTAGCCTTGTTTCTCTTTGCCCGTTGCCGCTTGCCCAGGAACGGCCTTTCTGCTTCCAGACCCACTGAATTGTGAAAATGTGCTTAAGAGCGCCCGACACGGGTACAGTTGGTTCTGAATTCAAGTTCTTAATTCAAGCTTTTCTCTGTAGGCGAGCTTGTTTACCTAGCTCCTGGAGATTATCAGCGTTGGCCTTTATATTTAGCTTATGTGTAGCCTGGAAAACGCAGTATTTTCATCAAATTTGAAAGTGAATTGTGATTATTTCTAGAACTTTATTTTCTATATTTTTAACTTCACTATTAATTATATTTATTTATAAAGGTAGTGTTTTTAGCAATCTTTGTCATTCCCCAGGGTTGTTTCACTTTAGACCCTAGGGTAGAATTTGAGTGAAATATGCCGTAAACTCATCCATTTTTTACCTCGATGTACCTACTATACTATTTCCTCACTGGAATCTCAGAATAGAGGGTAATAGGGGCGCCTAGAGGCTCAGCCAATAGTGTGTGTGACTCTTGATCTCGGGGTCGTGAGTTCAAGCCCCACACTGGGCATGGAGCCTGCTTAGAAAGAAATAAAAAAAAAAAAAAGACGACTAGGGGACAATAATAGGATAAATAATGGTAACAGCAGCAGCGCTATGCAAGAAGGTTGAGATTCTGCCCAACAGTTTTCTTGATGCTTTTATTGCCCCTGCCCCTGCTAGCTTAAATTTTCTCCATATTTACACAAGACAAGGAGAAACAACAGAATTTGTTATCTTTCATTTCTCACAGATGATTAGGAAAAAAAATAGTTTTTCCAACATGAGCCAAGGAAAAAAATTAGAAGAGCTGGGCTTGCTTAGTGGTTTAAAATTGAGACTAAAAATGAGTAAGTGACCTGAAGGCAGGCCAGGGACAGAAGTAAAAAGATCAGTTTTATAAACTCTCACACTGTACCTGAGAACCATCCTGCTTTATTGAACAAATCAGATGTTAGCTAGATCATCAGTGAGTCAGAGTTTATCAGGGAAGACAACTAGTTGAACTCTGATCTATTAACGTGCAAAAACTACATAAATAATCAGAATGAACTGGGGAGACTGGAGGCTTGGGTTCTTGTCCCTGTTCTTTCTCTGCCAACTCACTTGCCATATCCCTTAACCTCTCTGAGCCCCAGTTTCCTTACTGTCTTCGCAAAGTGAGAGGTATAATTAGATGAGCTTCATGGTTGTGTCTTACATTTTTTGATACTTTGAATTGGACTCGATCCATCAAAAAGATTTACCAAACGGATCCAGAAGATGACAGTGTTTCCCAGTCCAATGACCTCCTGTGATTTTCAAGGCCAGAGAGTAACGCAAATATATTTATACTGCTGGTTTGTTACTAAGTAAAATAGATTGCAAGGGAAAATGTCTTTAATGTGTCCAACAAGGAGGAACACTTTCCACCTAGGAAAGATAGACCTCCTTGTTGGGTTCCAATGTGTCTGCTTAGAGCATGTATACCCGTGATAAGCAGTCCTATGTAGCATCTCACAAGTGGTATCAGAGTCATGTGCACAATCCTGCAGGTCGGTGTAACAAAGAATCTCTCCGGAAACATGAGCTCTTGTCCTTAAGGTGCTTAGTATCCAGCTGGAGCAGAAGGATTCTGAGACCTTGCTCCAAGCTGTCTCCGTGTCTGTGCTTCCTGTCTGTGCCTTGCTCTGATATTCAAGGTTATCTTAGATCTAGTGGAGCTGATTCTGCAACACCTTTGAGCAATCCTTACAGAGATAGTCAATAGACAATAAATATTTTGCTGCCCCAAATCCGTGTCCCCCTTTCCTAGTCACAGTTCTTCCAGCTCATGCAGCTTGGAAATATTGTCAGACAAAGTGCCCGGCCATCCCCTGGCCCAGGAGGGAGCACAGAACCCAAGCTCCATCGGTCAGATGCGGTCTCTCCCCGAGCAACTGCAATCTTGACTATCCTGAGGAAGAAAGAAAACAGTGGATTTACTGCAATGGTGTCACCTTGAAAAGACCATTCCTGAATTATTTAGACCCCTGGAGCTTATCTGGCTTCTGTCTTAGGCAAAATCTGGCTGTTCCCCTTTGTCTTCATTTGTGTGTGTGTGGTCACTTTCCTTTTTCTTTCCCTTCCTCAAAAAAAAAATACTTCCCTCAGCTCTTCGTTAATCCTAAAACCTTTTTAACAAGCTTTCCTTTTACAATGAGAAAATAGGTAAGACAGCTAACAATGATTTAAATTTATCCTTCTTTTGGGCCGCCTGGGTGGCTCAGTCAGTTAAGTATCTGACTTCAGCTCAGGTCATGATCTCATGGCTTGTGAGTTCAAGCCCCACATCGGGCTTTGTGCTGATGGCTCAGAGCCTAGAGCCTGCTTTGAATTCTGTGTTTCTGTCTGTCTCTGCCCCTTCCCTGCTCATGTTCTGTCTCTGTCTCCCTCTCTTTCTCAGAAGTAAATAAATGTTTAAAAAGTTTAAAAATAATAATAAATAAAATAAATTTAACCTTCTTTTTAAAAATGCCCAACATGGGGCTCGAACTCATGACCCTGAGATCAGAAGTCACGTGCCCTAGTGACTGAGCCAGCTTGGCATCCCTAAATTTATCCTAAAGTATAAATGACTGACATCATTTTCTAAGGGCTGGAGGGTGTTTTAGGGGGACCAGGAGGTGGATGAGGTGAGACTAGGGATAGAGCCAGAGAGGAAAGGGGTATTAGGTACCTCAAATGAGAGTGCAAAAGATAATGACCTAGTAAGGAATTGGATATAGCAGTATCTAGGATAAATAGCAGTGAATAGTGGGAGGTGGGTAGTAAGGATTTGATCAAGATCAGTTCTTGTTGAACATAGCTACTGGGTGACTCAGTGTGATGGCCAATTTTATGTATCAGTTTGGCTGGGTCACAGTGCCCAGATACTTGGTCAAACATTATGCAGCATGTTTTTCCACGAGGATATTTTTAGATGAGATTTACGTTTAAACCCATGGATTTTGAGTAAAGTAGATTGCTCTCCATAATGTGGGTGGGCCGCATCTAACCAGCCAAAGGCCTGAATTGACTAAAAGGCTGATCTTTTTGGAGCAACAAGAAATTTTCCAGCAGACTGCCTTTTGAATTCATCAGCAATATCACATCGTCTTGGTTCCAGCACGCTGCCTTTAGACTTGAACTGCAACTCTTTCCTGAATCTCCAGCTTGCCAGCCTCCCTTATCAAATTATTGGACTCCCTAAGCTTCCACAACTGCATGAGCCAATAAATCTTTTTATTTTATATGGATACATATTATATATTTAATCTCAATATATATCCATTGAGTCTGTTTCTCTGGAGAACCCTGACCTGGTTACATAGACCTTTTGGTTTAACAGTCGTAACAATTTAACTGGGGGAAAAATTTCTTCCGTGTTTTGAAGAATGAGGGCAATAGTAAACAACATAGAAGTGAACTGATTCAGTGTCATCTTGTTTATTTAATAAAGCAGTGCAGCTTTTTGGCACTTGCCATGTTACCCAGAATGAAACTACCTTTTGCTTGCGGAAACTCTAGGGTTAAACGAATGATGGGGGGCAAGAGAAAGGTGTTTTAGTCACTTTAAGGCGTGGGTTTCAATGATCTTGCAATAAGACTGCATGCAGGTGTTTCAGAAAACAGTGCTATGCAGTGAATTCGTCACTGCATTGTAGATGTCAGCATCCTCCAGTGGCCGTGTGTATGTGAGTGACAAGGACCTGCCCACCCCTCTTGTAGGAGATATCATTGTAAAGCAAATAAAAGCGGTCTCCAGAGGCCCTTTTATACCCTTCCCTCTGCACCCCCTCCTCTCTTTCCCAAGTTCTTCCAGCATTAGTAACCTAATATATCACTCCTCCCAGAAGTATATGCAATTTAAGAGAATATTGCTGGGAGAGCGATGCCTTCCCTAAGGAAACAAATTGCTACTGGCGAAATTTCAAAAATTGTGACATCTCTCTATATGTGGATAATAATCCTTATTCTTGCCCCTCCAATCATAACCCACAGGTCAGCCACCCATGCCCTAAGCTTAAGGGAGCCTTGCTGAATATTGCATTTTACAGCCCCATCATTGCCAGTTTTAGGAAAATGGAGTTGCCATCTGTTTGTTTTCTGTCAGAGAAACCTATTTTCCAAAATGATGGATAAGGCCAGGGGACGGAGCAAAATGAGGAAAGGATGTGGAATTTTTAAAGAAAGGAAGACTAGCTGATGCAATGCAGCATTCTAGCTGCAGTCAGATTTTTTGTTGTTGGGCTTTTTGTTTGTTTGTTTGTTTTTGCTTTCTGGGTTTTGTTTTGTTTTGTTTTTGTTTTGTTTTGTTTGTTTGTTTGTTTATGAATAGGTCTTTTCTCTTTGGAGGATCAAGGACAAACACCTATAGTCACAAAAATCAATTTGTTCTGGAAAGTCTGAGTGGGCAGGAGTGATGATAGAATCCTCCATGGAAGGGAATGAACGTTGCTATGGAAACCAGCTGATCCTTCAGTGCAAGCCCCAAAGCGCTTGCCGGGCTGCCTAACCCTGCATATTAATATTGTGGGTCTGAAGAGCTGCTTGCACCTCTTTGAAAAGAAATTATTCAGAGATTGGTCTTTTTTTTTTTTTTTTAAGTTTTATTATTTATTTATTTATTTTTTATTTTTATTTTTTTGAGAGAGAGAGAGAGCGGGAGTGCGTGCACAAGCAGGAGAGGGGCAGAGAGAAGGAGAGACAGAATCCCAAGCAGGCTCCGCAGCATCAGTGCAGATCCCTACAGGGGGTTCGAACTCACGAACTGTGAGATCATGACCTGAGCTGAGATTAAGAGTCTGACGCTTACTCGACTGTGCCACCCAGGCGCCCCAGATATTGGTCTTATGAGCTTTCATGCATTTTGAGAAAAGGGAGTCAGAGTCTGCTGGGAAGGCTGAGTTGCCCGAAATCTTAAGACACTAGAGGCCCACAAACTGCAGCTCACTGGGCTTGGCAATACTGGCTATCTGGCGGTTCTCAGGAAGGCTGTAGAGAAAAAGCGAAGGTGTGTCTTAAGGTTTTTCCTAAGGATTAATTTTCTGGAGGGCTGTTTCTAGGGCAAGGAACAGGTACAGCAGGGGTTTTCAAGAGAGGGAGAAGACATCTCTTGAGCAGAAGTGTGACCAGAATAGAGGGCTAAGGGGGCGCCTGGCTGGCTCAGTAGGTAGAGCATGTGACACTTGATCTTAGGGTCATGAGTTTGAGCCCCATGTTGGGCATAAATAAATAATAATAAAAAAAGAATAGAGGGATAAGTTTAGTGATACTTGGGGGAAGGCGGTGTGGGTATATTATGTGACATTTAGACTCTCTGAACTTAAATGTTTTCATGTGAGAATTAGATGAGATAATTATCACACAGTACCTGACACATTTGGTACCAGATCCAGCAATTACGCAGCAGATAACTAACCACCACTACCAAGAATACTATACTACTGGTAACGCTGTTAACTAATCTTAAAGTCTAACTTAGAGAAGGAAAGCTATCTCCAAATAAAATGTTTCTCAGGGTGAAATGATCTTTGTTTCTCCCAGGAGCACTCTGTACTTTCCATGCTGTACAAATAACCTTCTACTGACATGTGATCTTTTCTATTAACAAAAAGCCCCCGGGGCGCCTGGGTGGCTCAGTCGGTTGAGCTTGAGCTGCCGACTTCGGCTCAGGTCACGATCTCACAGTTCATGGGTTTGAGCCCCACATCAGGCTCTGGGCCCACCGCTCAGAGCCTGAAGCCTGCTTTGGATTCTGTGCCTCCTTCTCTCTCTGCCCCTCCCCTACTTGCGCTCTGTCTCTCTCTCTTTCTCTTTCTCTCAAAAATAAATAAACATTAAAAGAAATTAAAAAATAAAAACCAATCAGTCAACATCACTTACAGTAGCAATTTATCTATTGGATCACCACAATTGAGCTGGATGAACCTCCCCTGAACAGTTACCATGATCTCAATTAAACCTTCTTCCTAATTGTCAGTTTTGTATTTAAAAAAAAAAAAAAAAAAGTTGAGTTTTGCCCTCTGAAATTAGTATTTTCTCTAGATCACTTAAAATCACAACCTTGTCTCCTGAATACACTTACTAGCAAATTAGAGCTGTTTTCTTCTAGCCCCTCTCCCACACATTCCCCATGCATATCATAATAAAAAATATATGAAACATATATGTGTGTATAAAAAACACATATAAAAAGATAAAACATAAATATGTGCGTATGTATATAAAACATGTCTCTGTGTTAATGTGTGAATCTATATATGGTTGTAATCCTTTAATAATTGAGTGCCATGTGGGCAGGGACTTTGTTTTATTCACAGGCATAATGCAGATCTTGGGAAAATAATGCATATTCTCAGGTCGGTAGGGGTGGAGGGATAAAGTCTCATTATTATCAGCTCCAACATTCCTTCTGTAGGTATAAACAATGGTAGATAAAAAGCTTTTTGCTATTTCATCCTTTTTTCACGTTATGAGGAATCCATTTAAGCAACCTTATAGTTTCTGGCAAAACAGTTTTGCATCTTTGACTTGAAAGTCAGCAGAAAGACATGAATAGATGTAGTAGATGAAATACAAATACTAGTAAACATTTGGGAAAAAACAAGTAATCGAAGAAATAAAAATGAAACCAACATGAGATCCTTTTTTTGGTGGTTATCGAATCAGCAAACAAAACACATTAAAAAGAGCTTACCAGATGATGAAGTAAGCACTGTTTTCACTTGGTTGATGGGAATGTTCGTTTGTACAGTCTACTCAGAATACAATTTGGCTGTGTAATTGTTATCGAGACTTAAACAACTTCATGTTTTGACCCAGCGATTCCACTTTTGGACTTCTTTCCTGAAAAAAATAGCAAGGAATGCTGGGGGGGAAAAGTTCACTGCAACATTATTCACATAGAAAAACTTAAATGCAATCTAAATGTTGAACTCCTTGAAAATGATTAAATAAATCAGGGTATATCTGTATGATGGAATATCACACAGCTATCAGAAATGTTAAAATATTGGGGCGCCTGGGTGACTCAGTGGGTTGAGCATCCGACTTCAGCTCAGGTCATGATCTCATGGTTCATGAGTTCAAGACCCAAATCAGGCTCTGTGCTGACAGCTCAGAGCCTGGAGCCTGCTTTAGATTCTGTGTCTCCCTCTCTCTGCCTCTCCCCTGTTCACATTCTATCTTTCTCTCTCTCAAAAATGAATAACATTAAAAAAAATTTTAAGAAATGTTACAATGTTAAGTAATGTGGAAAATGCTCAGATTAAAATGCTAACTGGGAAAAAACCCAAGTTTTATGTATTGCTAATCTGAACTATGTAAAAATTGCAGAGAAGAATGTCTGGAAAGAAGTAATTGAAAATATATCAGTGATTGCCTCTAAGTGATAGAATGATGGGTAATTTTTTTCTTTTCTCTTCCCCTTCCTCCTTTTCTTCCTCTCTCTGGTGAGGAATGCCATTTCTCATGTATTTTTAAAAGCAACTTTGTATAAGTTTTTTATAGTCAGAAAAAATTTTTAAGGAGTCATGTAGAAAAACCTCCTATATGTTTACTTTCATATGTACAATCACTGTGACCGGGACAGAAAGTATTTCATTAAAAAGATTAAGACCTAAGCTTTTATCTGTGGCCGGCTACTTAATTTTCCTCTTTGTAAAATGGAAATGATAGTTTCTAATTCACGAGGCGTTATGGTCATGCAGGTAAAGCCCTTGACTTTCATGGCACACGGTATGTGTTCAGCAGGTGTTCATTTTCGATTATTTTTTGTTAGGTATCATTTACAGCAGTTGGTTACCTTTTTAGCTAACCAAGTTGGCATTGAGAGGGACTGAGTTATTATTGAGTGGAAGTGAAGACTGTGGTACTGTGACATCTGAACTCTGCAGGTGGCTAGTATTTTACCCAACTGTTGAAAATCTGTTTGTTTAGAGGCAGGGCTGCAGTCTAGCTTCAGACTGAGTAGGAAACTTTCCTTAAGCCTAAATTCGGTGTCAGCGTCTGGGTATTTCCTACACAGGACACCGCCCCAAACTAGTTTCTACTTTTAGCTCAAACACGGTAAATTTCCTTAAATATCCTTATGAACTTGGCCCCGCCCACATGCCCCCACCCGGTTGGTTCCAATGCTCCCGGGGTTAGTTCAATCCCAAGGATTTTTCCGAGTTGATTGGCGCAGCAAATCGGAAATCCTTTTACTTTTCTGATTGGTCGCGCGCGGCACTGGGGCGGGGCGTGTGGGAGTGTCTTGCCTGGAAGCCGGGAGCTGTCATTGGAAGATAAACCCGGCATTTCCAGAGCTTCGTGCCGTCGCCTAGGTCGCGAGGGGCGGGCCTCCTCCCGCCCAGGCTCTTATTATCCTTTGCATTGGCCAGACATGTCGTCACTCACAGAACTTCGAGCTCATTGGTACGAAAGCTCCAAGAGGCGATGGATGATTGGTTGGCTGCCGTTCCCGCCCCCGCGCCGGTCGCCATTTTGCAGAGGGGAGCCGAAATCCGAAAGGCCGTGGTGTGGGTAACGGTGCCCTGTGCGGCGGCAGGTAAAGGTAAGTGCGGCTGGGTAGAAGGGGCGGCAGCATTCAAGGCCTGGCTGGATTTCCGCACCGTCAGCGGCCAGGAAACCAGAGAACAGCGGTTGGCCTGCGGAAAGGGGTCGGGCTCCCTGTCCCTTTTCCACCTTCTGTAGGGCCAGCGCTGCGGGTACCCGGGGGAAGCTTGGCGCGTCCACCGTGACCCTCCGCTCTCCCGAGGGCAGGCAGGTTGAGAGGGAGCGGCCTGGCGGACGGGCAGAAAAGGCATTCTGGGTTCTTCCCGGGGACCCGGAGCCCGTGCCTGCCCGCCGCGCACGCCCATTTGCTCCCCTCCCCCGCCCCCTTCTCGTTCGCGCCCAGAGGGTCTCGCCGCTGTTCCTCCTTGATGGATAGTTGGTGCTTGTGGCAGGGAAGGGTGAACGTGCTAAAGAGGCGCCGGGATCGGGGATATTTTTCCCCAGAGGGTTTCCAGAAACGCAGCGGGATTTGGGAGCCCCTGGCAGATGAGGAGGAAGAAGAGGGAAAGAGAAGCAGGAGGGAAAACCTAGGTGGTGTACTGTGTGTGGTTGGGAGGGGGAACGGAGCACGAGTATTTGGCTCAAAGGACGTGTAAGTGGGAAGTACCTCCCCACTCCACTCCCAGCACGTTCCTTACAGTTTTTCTCATCTATGCGGTTTGCGTTTTTTTCGGAAACAAAGACAAGGCGTCTCTAGTTTTGTCGCCCAACAAGATTTTGACTGCTGCAATGCCCTGGACGTTTGTATACTTTACATACAAACCATCTATGAATGATAAAAGCATTCATCATTCTTTGGTTGTAGCAGTTCATCTTTACTTCATTTATGTACGGGATAAATGCTTCTTTTCTCTGATGGCGGAACAGAATGGTATATGCTTGGACATCATACGTGTTAGGCTACTGTGGGAAACCGCTGAATTTCATTCGTGAGGCCTCTGGAATTTGGTGACCTCCCCTCTGAGGTCACTAGGGTCCAGATGAATGAGATTGGCAGTCCTTACTGCATTTTCTCTCTGCTCTGCCAGGGAGTAAAGTTTTTCTTTGTTTAGCAGTTTAACTGGAAAATCATAGTCTTTATAACAAGGATTTTTGGGTGGGGGGGTGGGAGAATCTTTGTAGACTTTGAGGAGCTTGGTTCCAGATTCAGACACAGTACTATTTTAAGTCTTTAGAATGTCAAGCTTACACTTCATAGGCTGATGTGTTAAAAGACTGTAAATTCCTGCAAAGCTAGTCTGTCTTTACTCTTGCCTTTCTTTATAGAATCTATCATGCACTCTCCTAAAAAATAAAATATTGAACATGTATGCTGTTAGATATCAATAATAGTGATTACCTTTTGGGAGGTCAAGATTGGGATTGAGGAACAAGGAGCTCTGGGTCGCTGGTAATCATCTTTTTATGATTGGTTCCTGACATTTCATTGAACTGTATGGTTATCGTGTGTGTTTTTATCTGTGTGTAAATTATATTTCAACAAATAGTAAAAAAAAATTGGTTGAGAGGCAGGTGATGTCAACACTGGATGCTATGGGATCTCCTCAACTCTTTGCCCAGTTTCTCTATTAGCAGTGTGGTGGCTCAATGCCCTATTTCCTCCCCTCTGAAAATTTTGTAGGTTCTTTTCTGGATATTGATACTGATTGCTAGCCAAAGGCAACTACTAAATTTCTAAGAGATACTGATACTTAACCTGCCTTAAGGACTTTGTTTCACATCCAGTAAAATACACTGGTTCTGGGGCGCCTGGGTGGCTCAGTCGGTGAAGCGTCCGACTTCCGCTCAGGTCAGGATCTCGCGGTCTGTGAGTTCAAGACCCGCCTCAGGCTCTGTGCTGAGAGTTCAGAGCCTGGAGCCTGCTTTGGATTCTGTGTCTCCCCCTCTCTCTGCCCCTCCTCTGCTCATGCTCTGTCTCTCTCTGTCTCAAAAATAAATAAAAACATTAAAAAAAATACACTGGTTCTGTCCTTCTTTAGTTCTCATTTCAAGAGAGTGTAGATGTATATGTTGTGGCATGGCTTCCATACTTAGGGTGACCAAAGCCTGCTGCCATAGTGGTATCATTGACTGTGTTTCCATTATCCCATTTGGGTGCTGCAAGGAAAAAAGAGAATTTTGTGGCAAGACATCAAAAGGCTTAGTTGAATTTCCCTTTTTTTTTTTTTTTAACGTTTATTTATTTTTGAGACAGAGAGAGACAGAGCATGAACGGGGGAGGGGCAGAGAGAGAGGGAGACACAGAACCGGAAGCAGGCTCCAGGCTCTGAGCCATCAGCCCGGAGCCGGATGCGGGGCTCGAACTCACGGACTGTGAGATCGTGACCTGAGCTGAAGTCGGACGCTTAACCGACTGAGCCACCCAGGCGCCCCTCCTTTTGAAAATTAGATACACTACTCTCTCTTTATTGGCCAAATTATACTTAAAATTGTTTAAATTTTACTAGGAGCCACTTCTGACAGAGACTTGTATTTTATGTATGGCGTTTCCATATTTCTGCAAAGAACAGTTACTTAATTTGCCTTTCTTTTCAGGTAACAGAATTCAGTCACAATGGGGAACGTTTTTGAAAAACTGTTTAAAAGTCTATTTGGGAAAAAAGAGATGCGGATTCTTATGGTGGGTTTGGATGCAGCTGGAAAAACCACCATCTTGTATAAATTGAAACTGGGAGAGATTGTGACGACCATCCCTACAATAGGTATGTTCAGGACCTGTGACAAGACCAATTTACAACTTAGTATGTTATACTTTCGCATGCTTTTTTGTTATTGGATACTTTTTTTTTAAGTTTATTCATTTTGAGAGAAACAGTGTGAGTGGGGGAGGGGCAGAGAGAGCGGGACAGAGAGAATCCCAAGCAGGCTCCATACTCTCAGTACAGAGCCTGATGTGGGGCTTGAACCCACGAACTGTGAGATCATGACCTGAGCTGAAGTCAGATGCTTAACCGACTGAGCCACCCAGGCATCCCTATTACTAAATACTTTTTTTGAAAATTTTGTCTGCCCCAAGAGCATAAACTTTTTGAGGCCAAAATTAGGTGGTATAGAATTTCTTAGTTGTTCCCTGGCATCTCTAGGACATTGCTAGGTTTACAGGGCATTCAAATGAACACATTTCGGTTTAAGCACACTTAACCCTATCTGCTTGGCAAAAAAAGGAAAAAGATAATGATTAAAACAGGGAGGGCAGGGGCACCTGGCTGGCTTGGTTGGTAGAGCTTGGGACTCTTCATCTTGGGTATTGTGAGTTTGAGCCTCATGGCTCATGGTTGGATGTGGAGATCACATGAAGATAAAATCTTAACGTTTATTTATTTATTAAAAAAAATTTTTTTTTTAACGTTTATTTTTGAGAGACAGAGCACGAGCAGGGAAAGGGGCAGAGAGAGAGAGAGAGAGACAGACAGACACACAGAATCTGAAGCAGGCTCCAGGCTCCAACCTGTCGGCACAGAGCAGGATGCGGGGCTTGAACTCATGAACTGTGAGATCATTACCTGAGCCGAAGTTGGATACTTAACCTACTGAGCCACCCAGGTGCCCCTATGCTGATTTATTTTTGAAGGAGAGAGAGACAGCGTGAACAGGGGAAGGGCAGAGAAAGAGGGAGACACAGATTCCATAGCAGGCTCCTTGGGACTCTTGATCTTGGGTGTTGGGAGTTTGACCCTCATGTCCCATGTGGAGATCACTTAAAGATAAAATCTTAAAACAAACAAACAAACCGGGAGGGCAGGTATGTCCTCTCTTCCACTCAGTGTGTGTCCCAGCCTCAGCCTGAGATGGGAGCTGGCAATTACTGTTGCCTCTTCAGTCAGACTTCCTTCCAGCTGGCCTTTCTAAGGGGAAGCATGTCCGCAGGAAGTATGCTTCTAGGTTTAAAGATGCAGTGTGATTTTCTTCACTCTGGCTCAAACCAGTTGCTTGAGTTGGTGTCCAGCTGAAGAATCTGATTTATTCCAATGCTGGAGGACGACATGGCAGTGTAGTTATCCCTGCACCCCGGCACTGTGTTTTGTGGGCCATTTAGGGATTTTGCAAAGGCAGGTTTGACAGGACTTGATCTCTGCCTTATGAACTGCCTCTAGATCCAAACTCCCACGTAAGAATAGGCTCCCCAGGATGATGTGTGAAGTCAGTAGCATTCTGAATGTTGGATTAGTCACAGGAACCAAAGGATCGACTTCCAACTTGGGCAATGGTTTCAGAGATTGCAACATTTGGAGAAGGAGGAAACCAGATGGACAAAAACATTCATACCCACAATTTTAAAAAAATGTCATCAGTCCCAAATGAAAATAGCAGAATTGTGTGGTTTTCTCCAATTATAAAAATAATTCATGCTTCCATGATATCAGACCTACAGCAAAACATAAACAAGTGTTAAAAACACTGTACCATGAAGATTTTGGTGAAGGGGTATCTGGGTGGCTCAGTCGTCGATTAAGTGTCCGATTCTTGATTTTGGCTCAGGTCATGATCTCGTGGTTTGTGAGGGTTCTTGAGATCGAGCCCCGTGTTGGGCTCTGTCTGCACTGACTGCATGAAGCGTGCTTGAGATTCTTTCTCTCCCTCTCTCTCTGCCCCTTCCTTGTTCTCTCTCTGTCTCAAAATAAATAAACCTAAAACAAAAAAAAAGATTTTGGTAAATATTTTTGTAAAATCATATGTGTGCTGTTTTCCACCTTACTCTGCATTAGACAGTATATTTGGATCTCTCTTGTTATTTCCTCCCTGTGGAATGCTTTCCCGCTTTCTTCCTTAGCCTCCTCCCCCTTTATGTAGCTAATGCCAGCTCATTCTTTTGGTCTTAGTTTACACATTATTTCTCAGGGACACCTCTCCTGATACCCTGGACTGGTTTTCCCCTGGTAAAAGTTTCCATAGTAACTTGAACTTCTTAGTAACTCTCAACACATTTGTCATTGCTTGCTCACTTGTCTTCCTTCCAACAGTGTGTGTGTGTGAGATAAGGGCAGGAACCATGTCTGTCTTTTTCACCACTGTTCCCAAGCCCCTGGCAAAATGCCTGGCACATAGTCGTCCAGTAACTATTTTTTTATTACTTATTTTTGAGATAATTTTTAAAGTTTATTTTACATATTTTGAGAGAGAACACACAGAAGGGGCAGAGAGAGAGGGAGAGGGAATCCCAAGCAGGCTCCATGCTGTTAGCACAAAGCCAGATGCTGGCTCGATTTCATGACCTGAGCGGAAATCAAGAGCCTGACACTTAACTGGCTGAGCCACACACAGACCCCATAAATATATATATATATATTTTTAAGTTTATTTATTTATTTTGAGAGAGAGAGAGAGAGAGAGCACGCACATGCATGCGCACACATGAGCCAGCCGGGGGGCAGGGAGGGTCAGAGAGATTGAATCCCAGCCAGGCTCCACGTGGAGAGTGCAGCGTGGGGCTCGAACTCAGGAACCATGAAATCGTGGCCTGAGCCAAAAATCAGGTCAAGAGTGGGGCACTTATCTGACTGAGCCACTCGGGCACCTCTGTCCAGTAAATGTTTGGTGAATGAATTGGATACCAGCCTTGTGGTAGATCATTAAACTAATGGCCCCCAATGCATCATTCCTCTCCACGCCCATATGCAGTTCCCTTCTACTGTGATGCTCAGCTTGGCCACAGGCTTGCTTTGGCTTAGGGAGCATCAACAAATGTAATTCAAGCAAAGATGAAGTTAGTGCTTTTGCCCTGGGGCTGGCACTTCTGGAACACTGCCACCTTCAGAAGAGGAAGCCCGATGTTCCTTGAGAATGAAAAGACTACCTGGAGAGAGAGAAGCCTGGCCCAGCCCCCAGGGGATTCCTTGGCTGAATGTACTACAGGGGGAAACCCAGGCAACCCACAGAATCAGTGGTGGTGATGGAGGGAATCATTATTCTAAGTCACTAAGTTTGGGGGCTTACCTAACGACTGATACAGATGAACATCGCATTTTATTTTTATTTTTTATTTTTTTTAATTTTTAACGTTTATTTATTTTTGGGACAGAGAGAGACAGAGCATGAACTGGGGAGGGGCAGAGAGAGAGGGAGACAGAATCGGAAGCAGGCTCCAGGCTCTGAGCCATCAGCCCGGAGCCCGATGCGGGGCTCGAACTCACGGACCGCGAGATCGTGACCTGAGCTGAAGTCGGACACTTAACCGACTGAGCCACCCAGGCGCCCCGAACATCGCATTTTAATAACTGGATAGTATTCCATTGTAGCTATATTTTAATGAATTTCCACTGATGGTTGTTCTTTGTAAGTGATGCTGAAGTAAGCATCTTTAACATTTTTGCAAAGTTTTCTCCTTGCAGTGATTTCTGGAGGAGGGATTGCTATGTTAAAACCAATGTACATTTAGGGGGGGCTGGCTGGCTCAGTCAGTGGAGCATGTGACTCTTGATCTTGGAGTTGTGAGTTTGAGCCCCGCATTGGGCGTAGAGTTTACTTAAAAACAACGTACGTTTAATATGGGTACACACTCACCAAAAAGGTTGTGTCAGCAGCTACTAAAAAGTGTTAATTTCTCCAGGGAATTTGCCGATCTGATAGAGAAAAAACACTGATTTTTATTGGGATTTCTTCTATTGTAAGTGAATATATTCAAACATCAGTGGGTCTTTTGTATTTGCTCTTCTGTGACTTGATTTTAATATGGTTCTAGGGTTTTTTCTTTTTGTTGGCATGTTTATATGTCTCTTACCGATTTGAAGAAGGACATTATGGGTCAGGAACAAGTCTTGTCCCATGCTGGTTTTCCAGTTGATGGTCTTTCAACCTCTTTTTTTCTGTTTTGCCATACAGAATTTTAGGTAGCCAAATTTACCAATTTTTTTCTTTTTTTAGGTTTGGTATCATTTTTAGAAAGGTCTCCCTCAATCTGGGGTCATAAAAGTATTCACCAATATTTTCTACTGCTAATAATAATGCGTTATTATTTTTTTTGCATTATTTTTATTTCATTTTTAAAAACATTGAAATATTTACTTGAAGTTTATTTTTCTGTTACAAGTAAGTTAGGGATTTAGTTATATTTATTTTTATTTTTATTTTTTTTTTTTAATTATTTATTTTTGAGAGAGAGGGAGAGAGACAGAGTGTGAGCTGGGGAAGGGGCAGAGAGAGGGAGACACAGACTCTGAAGCAGGCTGCAGGCCCTGAGCTGTCAGCAGAGCCCGAAGCGAGGCTCGAACTCACAAGCTGCGAGGCCATGACCTGAGCCGAAGTCGGCCGCTTAACCGACTGAGCCACCCAGGTGCCCCTAGTTATATTTTTCAAATGAGAAGGCCAGTGCTGTCCAGTAGAACATTCTGCAGTGATGGAAGTGTTCTGTGACCGCTGTCCAGGTTGATAGCCATAGCCGCAAGTGGCTCTTGAGCGCTTGAAATGTGGCTAGTGCGATTGAGGAGCCCACGTTTTTAATTTCAGTTAAATCCAGACAGTCACATGTGTATAGGACACGTGCAGGGATAGACAGCTCTCCACCATTTATTGGCTAGTGTTTCCACACTGATTTTATTTTATTTTATTTTATTTTTTAATTTTTTTTTTCAACGTTTTTTATTTATTTTTGGGACAGACAGAGAGAGACAGAGCATGAACGGGGGAGGGGCAGAGAGAGAGGGAGACACAGAATTGGAAACAGGCTCCAGGCTCCGAGCCATCAGCCCAGAGCCTGACGCGGGGCTCGAACTCACGGACCGCGAGATCGTGACCTGGCTGAAGTCGGACGCTTAACCGACTGTGCCACCCAGGCGCCCCCCCACACTGATTTTAAATGCCTTCTTTGTCATATATTAAGTTTTCATGGGTGTGTGTGTCCTTCTGGACAACCCCCTGTTGTCGTCATTTGAACTTAATTATTTCAAGTATTATTAAGGTTTGATAATATCTTTAAAAAATTTTTTTGTTTATTTATTTATTTTGAGACACACACACACACGCACACACACACACACACAGTGTGAGCGGGGGAGGGGTAGAGACAGGGGGGTGGAGAGAGAGACAGAGACAGAGAATGAGAATCCCAAGCAGGCTCCGCACCATTAGCACAGAGCCTCATGCGGGGCTCAAACTCACGAAACCGTGAGATCATGACTTGAGCCAGAGCCGAGAGTCAGACACTTAACTGACTGAGCCATTTGGGCACCCCTAATATCTTAAAAGTAATTTGTTACCTGTTTTCAGAGAGTTCTTGGTTATGCTTACTTATTTTTCCAGATTACATTTAAGATTGTTTTGCTAAGTTTCCTATCCCACTTCCTTTCCCTCTTTGCTTTAGAATGGCATTGAAATTATGCATTTATTTAGCAAGAATTGAGATTTCTGCAATGTAGTGAGAGCCCCTCGCGAAAACCAGGCTTGACTCAAAGTGAGATTTGGAAAGTGAGCAGTCCCAGGTTGTGGTAGGCCTCAACAGTCATGTTTGAGATTTGGGTGTGGGAAGCCAAAGAGATTACTTTTCCCCCCTTATTTTAAATATTTCAATCAAGCATGAATGTGTAGGGAAGTGATATGACCACATGTGTTTTGAGAGTTTTGATTAGAAAATGGTAGTGGACAGAGAGGAAGAGTGGCTGCTGCTAGGTTAGTTAGGTTGCTTCAATAATTGAGGCAAGAAATGACAGTTTCATGGGTTAGGGTGACTATTAGATATTTAGGAGGTTGGACAGATAAGATTTGATAATGAGAATTCTTTTTTATTAAAAATTTTTACTTATTTTTGACAATGAGAGAGGGACAGAGTGTGAGTGGGGGATGGGCAGAGAGAGCGAGGGAGGGAGACACAGAATCCAAAGCAGGCTCCAGGCTCTGAGCTGTCAGCACAGAGCCCGACCCGGGGCTCAAACTCATGAACCGTGAGATCATGACCTGAGCCGAAGTCGGACACTTAACCGACTGAGCCACTCAGGTGCCCCCATAATGAGAATTTTAGGGGTGAGAGAGTTGAAAGTGTCAGTGATGCCTTCCAGATTTCCAGCTTGTGGGATGAAGGGGTGCAGGGGTAGCTAGGAGAGGAGCAGGTTAGAGGGGTGGGGATCTTAAGTTCAGTTTTGACGTACTGCCTTACCGGAGCCTTTGAGACATTTAACCAAAGATGTTGGATAGAAGGTTGGATTATGGACCTGAAGCTCAAGAGATCTGGGTTCAGATCATGTAAATTTGAGTCATTAGCACAAAAATGGTGATACAGCCCCAGGAGGGAAGGAGATTACCTCTGGGGATGTGGAAAGAAGAGAATGGATGGGGCAGTACAGAGTCCTAGAAGTCCATCATCTAAGGATCAGTTAAATGTGGTTGAGCTCACTAAGTAGACCAAGAAGGTTCAGCCATAGAATTAGAAGGAGAATGGGAAACCAGGGAAGAGTTTCAAGGAGGGAGTGAGCAGTAGTGTCAGATGTGAAGTCAAATTACCTAAGAACCAAAGAGCATCTGTTGGATTTATTGACATGCCGGTCACTACTTGCCTCGGCAACGCCAGGTCTGTAACATGGTGGGGCAGAACCAAGGTTTTCTAGGGTACAAGGTGACACAGTAGGTGCAGTGAATGTAACTATTCTCGGAGAAGTTTGGCTTTAACAGGGAAAATAGAGGGTGGTAGCAGTTCAAGATGTGGAGTCAAGGAAGGGCTTTTTTTGAAAGATGTAAAGATTTAAGCGTGCTAAGAAGAACAGGGTGGGGATTTCAGAGAGCGGGGGGAGAGCAGCCCAAGGTCTGGCGGTATGAGTGGTTAGAACTGACATTGGATAGTGGCCCTCTTCTGTTGTTCCAAGGAGGGAAGCAAAGGGTGGGGAAAGGTGTAGGTAGGTTTCTACACTGTTTGGTGGGAGGTGAAAGTCGTCCCATTAGTGGCTTCTGTTTGCTCTGAAGTGCACTGTAAGATCTGCTGAGAGAAAAGAAGAGGATGTGTGAGGTTTGAGTCTGGAGAGAGTAGAGAAGGTGATGAGTGAAAGAGCGAGCTAACATACTCGGTTTTGTAAGCCATAGATCCTTTCTTCTTTTTTAAGTAAGCTCTAGGCTCAGAGTAGGGCTTGAACACACTATCCTGAGATCAAGCGTTGCATGCTCTATCGACTGAGCCAGCCCAGCGCCCCCTGTAAGCTATAGATCTTTGACTAGCAAGTTGCTTTGTAAATTAAAAGTACTGTCCAAATGTTAGCTGAAATTCATTGAAATCATTCAGCCAACAGAAGTCTTCATTAACAATTTTTTCCGTCTTCCCAATTTAGGTTTCAATGTGGAAACGGTAGAATATAAAAATATCAGCTTCACAGTCTGGGATGTTGGTGGCCAGGACAAAATCAGACCTTTGTGGCGACATTATTTCCAGAACACCCAAGGTAAAGGTTATCCAGTCTGTGGCCTTGGAACCATTTGTATTAAATGCGTCTAAAGTTGGATGCTCGTGGCAAAACCTTGTGCTCCGCTCTGTTTGGACTGTCAGTCGTTCCTTCTCTTCCAATGACCCACTTACACTTCCTGGGGAGGTTTCTTTTTGGAAAATGGTCCCTGCCTTTCTAAAAAAGGTGCTTGGGCATTAATGCCCTACCTAGAAAACTTCTCTTAATCCAGATTCGTTAAAAAAGGGCTATCCTGATGAATTTTGTCTTTTGGTTCATTGAGAATTGTATGTATGTTAGATGAAGTACCGGTATTTGAAGAATTTGGATTCAGTAAGCTCTTTTAAACCTGTTGAGAATATCTAAGAATCATGCCTCTGGAGAGAAAGAAATGAACAGGCGTGGCTGGAACCCCAGATGCCAGCGTCTTGTGTGGCCACAGTCCCTCCCTGTTGCCCTGCTATTCTAGAGGTGTAGGAATCGACATGCATATCCCAGATCCTTGCCTTGTTTCCTTATCACTGGTTTCTTAGAAGTTGGGGTTCTAATGGGTCCACACCCATCATCAATCTCTTTGAGGTTTTTTCCATGGATCTTGTGTTGGGTAAATGCTACCTTCTAGAATGTTGCCTGTCAAGATATCCATAAACTGTTCACATAGCTGTTTACACCCTGATTCTCATGTAGAATCATAACCAGATGGCATCTTCACGCTCGCTTTAGAACTTATTTGGAGTCTTAATTTTGCAGATTCTACTACTGGTGGTGTTTTCATTGCATGCGGCTCATAATAAAGGCCTGTATTTGTCGGTCTTGTCACACCCAGTGCCCAAGCCTGCTGGCCCTTTATGTTTTAGATCATTGTTGTAGCACTTCACTTCATTTGCAGCTATTTTCTCAGCCTTTAAAGTAAATTGTATATTTTTTTTCTTAAAATGCTGTGTGTGCGTGTAAACATATATGTGTGTATGTATACACACACACACACACACACACACACTTGTTGTTGTTGTTAGTGGAAACTTCAAAAGATATAAGGAGGAGAGGATGCAGAATGAACCCCCCTTGTACCCATTGCCCAGCTTCAACAGTTTATTAGCATTTTGCAGAGTATGTTCTAGCAAAGCCCAGACGTGATACCTTTTGCTCATGTATCCTTCAGTTTTCATTTCAAACCGATAAAGCCTTTTTTTCTGAACATAATCTCCATGCCATTATCACACCCCCAAAATTAGTATTAATTCTTTAATGACAAGTACCCAGCCCGTATTCAAGTTTCTCCAGGTGGGTCAGATATGTCCTTTCTACGTTTGATTTGTTTGCATTGGGAACCAAAGTTCACACATTGCGTTTCATGGTTACGTCCCTTTAGTCTCTTACTCTAAAACAGATCTTCTCCCCACCTCTTTTTTTCCTGCGTCATTTTTTGTTAGATGTTTATCCTGCATTTTGGATTTGGCTGATTATTGTAGTGTTACTTAATTTGTCTATGGATATCTTGTAAAATGGTAGTTTGTTCTAGAGGTGTGGTTACATTCTGGTTCATATTGGCGGCAAGAATACTTCAGAAGTGGTGCTAAGTACTTCCTGTTGTATCACATCTTAACACAGGCCTGGTTGTCCCACTTCTAGTGATGCTAAATGGATTCAGATGGTTTCAGCATACTTCTCCCAAAATAAAGTTGCCTTTCACTGAGTGATTCTAGCATTCGTGGAAGACTGCTAGATCTGTTATTAGAGTTACAGAATGGTGATTTTTCTAGATCGTGTCATTTCAGTTGTATTTGTTAGCTGAAATCCTTCTAAACAGAGAACTCCCATCAAATATTTGGTTTCTCTGAAATATAGTTTATATAAGAAAGGCAGAAAAAGTGCTTAATTCTTTACCTTTATTGATCTTCAGAGAACTGACTTGATAACCTAGCAACTTGCATGATGACTGTTATATTTTTATATCTCTGTTTCAATCCGCTGCAGACAGTATACCTTCTGATACTCAAGAGTGTTCATTTATCTTGGGTTGGTACTTGCCATAATGGCCAGACGGATGCAATTCCTCATTAGTCAATAAATCTAGAAAGCGTGGGTCTGAACCACGGCTCTGCTATGAAATCTTGGGAGGGTTAAGTAATCTTTTCTCAGTTTCCTTATCTATAAAATGGAGGTACCACCTCCTGTGTTGGATCATTTGGCTTGAATGAGATTGATTTTGTAAAATGCTTTGTTCGGTGGTTAGATGGTAGTAGGCTAGGAGCCTGTATTAGTCTGGCTTCTCCAGAGGAAACAGAACCAATAGGATGGATGGAAATATATATATCTATATATCTATAAATATATATATATACATATATCTCAGATTTATTATAAGGAACTGGCTCACGTGGTTACAAAGGCTGAGCAGTCCCAGGATTTGCATTTGGCAAGCAGGAGAACCAGGGTGGCTGATGCTGGAAGTTCCAGTCCAGAGCCAGAAGTCCTGGAGGCCAGTTCCAGGATGGCCAGGCAGGGACTTCTCTCACTCTTTTCTTTTCTTCAGGCCTTCAGTGGACTGGAGAGGCCCACTCCCGCTGGGAAAGGCAGTCTGCTGATTCAGATGTCATTAACCTCATCCAGAAACCCCTCCCAGACACACCCAGAGAAAACGTTTGACCACATGTCTGGGCACCCCGTTGGCCAGTCAAGTTGACATGTAAATTACCCCATCACAGAGCCCAAATTGTGAGAGGTTTTACTTCCTCATTCTCTGGCAGGATTCCTTTTGCCTGCCTGATTCAGTGCTGTCACCTTCAGTCACCGAGTTGAAGTGCCTTTTTGTTTTCAATCTTCTATTCTTAACAAGTCCAGTTTAATTGAACTCCAGCGACTGTTGCTTTGATGGCAGGCACCTGGCTGTGTTCTAGGACCTTGCGGTGCATAATTTAGACTGCTCATGAGATTAGCGAATGGGGAGTGTTTGAAGAATGGATTTGCTGTCTGTGGTGGGTCCAGGCATCTCAGTTCTGAGTGGCCTTGGATGCTGCCTCTTTTTCTTCTGCCAGCTTCTCAAAGGTCAGGCTGTCTTTTATTATTTAAATTTTCTTCATCAGTATGTTGAGTATGACAGACTAAATGATAGCTTTTAGCTCTCCATTAAGACATTTGACTGTCTTCACTAGGCTTCCCTTGTATAGATTGGAATTTGAATAGTTTATGTGATTTCTTAGTTGATTATATTACATAGAGTGCATAAAATGGTCCATTAGTTCTCACGTGGACAGATTTTTCTCTTTTTTTTTTTTTTTTAAGGTTTTTCTCCTTGATTGTAGGTGTAGTAATTTTAATTTGTTAAATGGTCATACATTTATACGGTTCAAATTTCCAAAAGAAATAAAAGTGTATAATGAAATGCCACTGTCTCCTTCCTGTCTCCTAACCACCCAGTTCTCCCTCCATAGACCAGCACTTCTGTTTTTTTGCACATCTGTCCAAAGATATTTTCTGCATGTCAGCTCAGAGCCCAATGCCGAGCTCGAACTCACTCATGGACCGTGAGATCATGACCTGAGCCAAAGTCGGATGCTTAACCCACCGAGCCACCCAGGTGCCCCAGCCTCCTGGCCTTTTAAAACAAATTGTAGTGTACCATTCATGTGTAAAATGATCTTTTCTAGGTTCTCCCCGTTCAAAAGTAGAGTCAGTCTGATGCTAGATTCTTTTGTTTCTCAGATCAGGATTTATGTGAAAGCAGTATAAAGTGGGCCCTGATATTTATAAACCTTTGTTTCTATCAGGAATGGTGAAGGGATTCTACGTCTGCTCCCACCCTGTCAACTCTGCTTTGGAGACTAAGGATCTCCTCGAATTTCTGGATAACCTTGTTTGCTTAGTTATGATCAGAGACCTGGTTATACTATTGGTAGAATATTGCATCTTCGGGAGAAGTTTTGGATGTTCTGCATTGTTTTAATCTGATGTGATATAACAGACGGGACTTTGGCTCGGGTGCAGCACCCGAGCACCCCGAAGCCGTGGGAGCTCCTGTCTGAGGAGTGGGCCACCCCAGAGCAGCTGGCCAGGCAGCTGTCGGGTGGGCCTGGGAAGCAGGAGGAAAGGGGCAGAGGGCCAGCGCCGGTTCTCCCTCCTGACATCTCTGTGAAATCCGTGTTGGAGGCAGCCAAGAAGTCATCCTCTCATGCTACACTTCTGCTACCGGGAAGGTCCCTTTGGCAGTGTCCCCATAAGCTGTGGCTGAAGCGGGGCACAAATCTCCCCAGCGACAGGGAGGCCTCCCGAGGCAGCCCGTTGCGTCTTCAGTTTTGTTGACTCTTTGTTGATGTCCTGTAGTTTGTACCCACTGATCTTCAGGGTACTTATAGAGCTATATGAAACCAGTTGAACCTCTCTTTATGGCATGAACTCTTAGATATTTGAAGACAGCTGTCAGTCCCCCAGTGAGTCTTTTCTTGAGATAAAATATCCCGGTTATGTCAGTTCTTTTTCGACTGACATCGTCTCTAGTTCCTCTGCCGTCCTAGTCTTTCTTTGAATCCTTCCAGTGCGCCTGCGTTGTAGAGCGTGGGGTCCTGCAGCGACCATGTAATCTTCACAGGATGTTCTGACTGACACACGATAGAGAAGGCTTTTTATCGCCCATACCCCAGAAACTGAGCTGCCGACACTGCTCTCGATACAGCCTGAGAGCATATTAGTTCTGGCAGCCGCTTCACGTTTTTGTCGCACGGAGGGCTTATTGTCAGCTAACCACCAAGTTCTTACTATCATTATGTACTTTACTATACACGGACGGCTGCGAAGACGGTCTTCCCCGTTCTCTATTTGGGCGTGAGTAGGATTTCCCAGGGAATCATCTTGGCCCAGTGCTTCCTCCAGCCAACGTAGCAGCAACCAGGTCTGTGCAGGTTTCTACCACCTTTGCTTCCACACAGTGTGGTGGTATCTTTCTTCGACCTGTCTCTTGCTTCCTGGGGATCCCTGATGCTCTCTCTAGTGTGGGATCCTGCAAAGATTTCCCGACACCAGCTACCTGGAGTTGGGCCAAACTTCACAGGTCAGAGGCACAAGACTCCCTCACTGCAGACACCAGCCGTAAATGGGGTCCCCAGACCACCCTCACTTCTCATGGGCTGGCTGCAAATTCAGCAGTTCCCACGACCCCCTCAGGTTCGGTAATTCATCAGAATGACTCACAGGACTCAGGAAAGCGAGATACTTAGAATTACAGTTTTGTTATAGCACAAGGATACAAATGAACCAGCCAAAGGGAGAGACACATAGGGCGAGGTCTGGGAGTTACCAGACACAAAGCTTCCATGGTCCTTTGCACACGGAGAAAACACTGCATTACCTCTGGCACGCTGATGTGTGTCAGATGTGTAACATCATTTGAGCCTTGCCAACCTGGGATGCTTCTCTGAACTTTGATGTCCTTTGTTTTTATTGGGACTTCATTATGTAGGCATGATGTAGAAGCAAGGTAATAAAGCATGAACCTTAACCTTTTCTCTCTATATTCTTGTTTCTGTTAATCTGGTGAAGGCCTGTGATGCTTCTGAAAAGGTAGGTGGGTTGAGTGTGCAGCAGCCTTCCTGACTCTGGAGATTAGATGTCCTTCCTTATGGATTGCTTTCGGTGAAACCATACACATAAGTAGGGAGAAGCTGTAAGGACGTATAAACAGTTCCCCTTTCCAGGTTCAGATTACCAACATGCTTGTGATTTCTTTCCAGGTCTGATTTTCGTGGTTGACAGTAATGACAGAGAGCGGGTCAATGAGGCCCGAGAAGAACTAACCAGAATGTTGGCAGAAGATGAGCTCAGAGATGCAGTTTTATTGGTGTTTGTAAATAAACAGGTATGTTGTTGGCTTTCTGAATACCGGGACTGAAATTTCTGCCAGATGTTCACTTAAAAATATGGATACTTAAATTAGATATCTGCCTTCCTCTCTCTCTAGTCTCTACTGTAACCTTCCCACCTTACCCCCCACCTCTCTCTCTCTTTTTTTTTTTAAAGTTAGCTCTAGGCCCAACATGGGGCTTGAACTCACAACCCCGAGACAGCCAGGCGCCCCCTATGCACCTCCTTTTTAGCTTATGTCTTCTATTCATTCATGCAACAAATATTAATTGAGCATCTACTAAGATCCAGGCATTGTTTTAGGTATTGGTGTTGTAGCAGTGAGCAGCAAGACGGACAAAAATCCCTGTGTTCATGGAGTTTGCATTCTAGCGCAAGCAGAGTCAGTTAGTAAATAATATGTAATGTGTCTGCTGGAAGTATGGAGGATAGATGTGGGGAAGGGCCAGGATTCCTCCATCATAAGATGACATTTGAGAAGAAGACCTGAAGGCCAGCAGGAAGGGAGCCATGTGGGGCCAAAAATAGCAAGGCAGCCAATACAGCTGGAACAGAGCGGGCGGGGGCGGTGAGGGAGGAGATGGTTGCATCATAGGGGGCCTATCTTCCAGGAGGAGAAGGGTCTTCTACATAAATGTAATGGAAAGCAGTAAAGGAAGAGTGGGAGGAGGGCCAAGTGTAGAGCCGTCCCACCTCGGGACTCAAAGCTGAACTAAGCTTGGAAAAGAAGGTAGAGTTGTGGAACGTACCAGCCCGAGATAACCTCAGTCAATTGTGGTGTGTTTCCATCCACTTTCTCCTCCATGAACACATTCGTTATGTGACTGAGCTCACGCTCTTCTGACTGGGTTGCATCCTGTGTGTCACTTTTTCTCTTGCCATCCAGCTCTTTGTAATCATGATTTTAAATGGTGGCTGGGTCATCACTCAGTGATTACCCTACTGCTGGGTTCGATGCCAGTCCAGAATTTCACTAGTGAGCAACAATGGACTTTCAAAAAGAAAATGACGCTTGTTCTTTTTAATTATAAAAACAGAACATGCCCGTGGTATAAACATGCCAGCAGTTCAGAATACCAAGTGAAATGTTCTAGCCTCACTCTTCAGGGTAAAACATTGTTGAATTTCTTCTTTTCCCAGAGTTACAACGTTCTATGCCTGTGTAAACAGTTATGTGATTGTATTCATATTTACATTCTGGAGATCAGCTTTTTTCCTTAGCCTATCTTTGATGTCATTCCATATCACTATATCTAGATCCATATCAATATATCCAGATCCATATCAATATGTCTAGATCTACATTACGTGGCAGGCATAGTTGTAGGAACTTGAAATATATCAGAGAACAAGCTTGTAAACAAGCTTGGGTTCTAGTTAGAGGAGACAGATGATAAGTAATTCACGTACCAAATAAGTAAGTTTTATAATGTGGCAACATATGGTGACTGCGGCATTTGAAAAGATTAAGCAGGACAATTAGGGAGGGGTCCCGGGGGCTCAGGTCACGAAGGCCTTGCAGACCATCACAAGGACGCTGGCTCTCCCCCTGAGAGAGACGGAGCTGTTGTCGGGTTTTGAAAGAATGGTTCGCTCTTCCCTGACCACTGGGTTGAGAGCAGACTTGAGGGGAACAAGTGCAGAAGCAAGGGGACCAATTAGGAAAGTTCTTTCAGTGCTCCAGGGTAGAGGTCATGGTGTTGGCATCAGGAGGGTATCTGCGGAGGTGCTGAGGAGGGGTCAGATTCTGCATCTGTTTTGATGGTACAACCAGTGGTGGTACCCAGTGTGGAGTTGAGAGGTCAGAGAGAGAGAGAGATTAAGGACCAGCTGAGCTCAGACTGTGGGGTGGGGTAGGTTTGGGGAGAAGAACATAGTATTTTGTTATATGAATGCATCGTTAAAAACTGACTTCCGGGTTTTCTTTTTCAAGGATCTTCCGAATGCTATGAACGCAGCGGAGATAACAGACAAGCTCGGCTTACATTCCCTCCGCCAGAGAAACTGGTACATTCAGGCCACTTGTGCTACCAGTGGAGATGGGCTTTATGAAGGCCTGGACTGGCTCTCCAACCAGCTCAAAAACCAGAAGTGATCAGAAGCGATCCCCTCCCCGTGCGTTGTGGCAAAGTCAGCTGGCCTCTTCTGTGTGCGTGCGTGCGTGCGAGGAGCTGAGTGTGGGTGTGTGGCTGGGAGCGGGAGCAGCTTTCTCACACTGTGCCTTATACATGCTGTAAGAAAACCAGTCTTACGTTTGAAGAAAAACCAGTGTTACATGTGAAATGCTACCTTCCACTTCAATAGCTCCGGCGCTCAGCCTGGCCGCGGGTGGAGGGCCCCCGGGGGCTTCCTGGTGCGCGCTCGCCAGAGCCGTCTCCACAGCGGGCAGGAGGCGGGGAGCTGGCTGGGGGCTGAGTGGAGCTGGCAGAGCCGGGGCTGGCGTCTCCGCACAGCTCGAGTCCCCTTGGACGCTGGTGTCCTTTTGTAAGCAGGAAGGTCCCGTCCTTCTTGCCCATCACTGCCAGAGCTAGCAACTCACTTGTCAGTGCTTTAAAGCAAAAGATCCTCAAGAGGAAAAAGGCACTTGCTTCCTGCGGGTTTGAAGTTCAGATCTGAACTTTTCCCTTAAGTTATTTTCTTCCTGGTGTAATGTGCTTCATTTAAAGGAACTCGAGGTCTTTTTCATTAGAGTGTCAAGTCTCCATAACACTAGAAAATTGTCCGGTCCTTCCCTCGTGCTAGTTCCTTCCCGTTTGCCTCTTATTTGCCCGATGGAGACCATGTGGGGTAAGTAACCCAGCGGGAGGCCGAGGTTCTTGGCCACAGGGTCCTGCGGAGGGGCAGGCGTGTGTCCCTGCGTCTGTCTCCCCTTCTCAGGTTTCAGGCTCCCGAGGCTGCTGCTCCCACTTCTCTGTCCCGTGCTGAATGTTCTGTGCTCAAAGCGGGAGGTTCACTCCTGCGATGGAATCGTCGCCAAGTTCATGATCTCCCTTCAACTTTCGGTTTTGGTCTGTTTCTGTTCCCAGAACCACACACCTGTGAGTTCTGCGAGTGAGAGAGGGTTGAGAGCTTCCTTTGGGGTCGAGATGAAATTCCCGGCCACCCCTGTGACTGCCCCTGAGTCGGTGCTCACTTTTGGTATGAAAATGTCTCCTCCGGACTGCTCTCTGCGGCGCCCGCTCCCCCTCCCGGATGGCAATAATGTCCTACGTGGAAACGTGCTTTATGTGGTCCTCAGAATGTTCATGAAAATGGCCTGGAGGTGAGCTTGGTTTCACGTGGTAGTCTAGAGCTCGTTTGGCCAGACAGCTGTTGACCGGATGTGTACCTGAGCACTTCCACTACGTGACCCTTGAGAAGTCCTTTTTCAAAAAAACTTCTTATTCAAATTACAGAGGAGGGGAATGTAAGGTGAACTTGAACTAAAGTAACCCTTGTTTATTGATAATAACGAAGTCGATACTACCAGGAAGAGATTTCCTGCCACGATCAACGTGGGGTGTGATGTTTTTCTGTAAGATGTTGACCCTAAAGACTGTTCATTGCAATACTGCCATCCAAGTCCCGATTTGGTTTTTAACCCTGGAACAGTTCCTGAGAGATTTAAGTTGTGCGCCTCAAATGGGCAGGGACTGTGTCCTATACTTTTGTATTTGTGCTTAGTACGGTGTACCTAGTACAGTGCTAGGCCTCGTTTAACAATTGTCGGTCGGTTGGACAATAAAGAACTTGCTTTGGAAGGAGGAGAGGACAGCCACGTACTTCTGTATGTGTCGTCGAACTACTTTAAGATCCCCTTTCCCTCCGTCTTAGCAGACTTCCTATTGAACATTCCCAGGGTACTTGTGCAAAAGACGACCCCGGAGGTGCTGTCCTGGGCCTTTGTGTCTCTAGCGGTATCCTCACTGATCGCATCCGTGACACTTTCAAACTATGGGCTTTCCCTGTGGTCTGGAGCTGGTGAGTGGGGGTGAGCGGGGCCACTTCAGTGTAGTCACTTTGAACAAAGACTTGGGTCCCTGAAAGCCATGTTGATATCCCAGTTATGTCCCTTCCTGGCTGCTGGCCTCTGGCCATTTACTCTTAGCTTCTGTATCTCTTGAGCCTCCATTTGCTTACTTGTTTTCCTTTCTCTCTCTTTCTTTTCTTTCTGTCTTTCTTTCTTTCTTTCTTTCTATGCTTATTTATTTTTGAGAGAGAGAGAGAGGCAGAGTACAAGTGGGGTAGGGGCAGAGAGAGAGGGAGACACAGAATCGGAGCTGTCAGCACGGAGTCTGACGCCAAACTTGAACCCACGAACCGTGAGATCATGACCTGAGCCGAAGTCGGACGCTTAACCGACTGAGCCACCCAGGGGCCCCTTTTTTCCTTAACTGTTAAATGGGAATGATGATACTTACCCAGTAAGGTTGTGCGGATTCAGTGTCTCAGACCTTTGTATACCTTGCTCTGGTGTTTCCCGGGGAGTATCTTCCTGTCTTAAGTGTGAACAACAGTGCTGGTGGCCACAAACCGATGAGCGTTATTTGTAGGAGAAGGGAAGTGGGATCGTGTGTGGGGGCTGTATAAATCTCTCTCTTGCTCTCTTTACCTTCTATTCTGCTGGATGCTTGGTCCTTTTCTAACCATGGAGAATGTTCACGAGACCAGCTGGGGTCCTTGATTACCAAGCATGTTGCTGTGTCCTATCCTCACCTGTTTCTCTTCCTTTTTTTGGTTCATTCTGTGGTTTTTAGTGTATGCAACCACAACGACTGATTTTAATTTTTTTTTTTTTAACGTTTATTTATTTATTTTTGAGACAGGGAGAGACAGAGCATGAACGGGGGAGGGTCAGAGAGAGAGGGAGACACAGAATCTGAAACAGGCTCCAGGCTCTGAGCTGTCAGCACAGAGCCCGACGTGGGGCTTGAACTCACGGACCGCGAGATCATGACCTGAGCCGAAGTCAGACGCTTAACTGACTGAGCCACCCAGGCGCCCCACAACGACTGATTTTAGACAACCCCCCGCAAAGAAACTCTGGATCCAGTAGCATCCACTCCCCATTCCTCCCTTCCCCTAGGCCTGTGGCGACCACTAATCTATTTTCTGTTTCTTTGGATTTGCCTCTTCCGGGCAGGTGAGGGGCCTGGGGCTGGTGGGTGCTTTAGGAAGTGCTGAGGCGCTGTTGGCCTGACCACAGCATCCGTCCAGAGACATAGATCTGAGGCACAGATGAGGCAGAACCCCAGGGGAAGGACTGCCCCATAGGAACCATGGAATGTGTTATCTTGAGAGGGAATGGAATGCTACCAATAATTATGCGGGACACAGGGCAAAAAATGGGTTGTGTGGTCACCCTATGGAATGGTAAGGGCTCTGAACCTTGAATCCAAGTCTGAGGCTGAAATTAAAGCTCTGCCCACTTCCTGGCTGGATTTGGTTGGGCTACTCAACCAATGACCCTGCATTTCCTTACTTAGAAGCCCGACCTCTGGGACACAGCTCTGTGTGGATACCAAGAATATGGGGTAATATGGGGGTTCTGTGAGTCAATTCTATACATAGTGGGTCGTATAATCAGATCTATAATATAATATAGGCATATAATGCCTATAATAAGGCATATAATGCCTTAACAGAACTGGGAATGTTTCCATGTGAGTTGCTCAGCACAGGAGGGTTTACACTCCTGTTGAGGTAGGTTTCAAGTGAAGTAGGACACCATGAAGTGACCTGAGTCCTTTGTCCACAGGTCTGATGGAGGTCGTCAAATAGTACACGCAAATCTGATGATACGCCGTGGAGATGAATTTTTTTTTCCCTTTGAAAGTTTCGATATTCTTCTCACCTTTTTTGGTAGCAGCTTTATTGAGACATAATTCACCTACTCTACAGTTCACCCATTTAAAAGTGTACAGTCAGTGGTTTTCAGTATACTCAGATCTGTGTGACCATTATTGTAATTTTAGGACATCTTTGTCATCCTGAAAAGAAACCCTATGCCCTTTAGCATTTGCTCCCCATCCTCCCTCCCCCCCCACCCCAATCCTAGGCAACCACTAACCACTGACACTGATCTGTCTGTAGATTTGGTGGGGATGCTTTTTTTTTTAATTTTTAAAAAATGTTTGTTTATATTTGAGAGAGAGACAGCGTGAGCAGGAGAGGGGCAGATCCAAAGCAGGCTCCAGGCTCTGAGCTGTCAGCACAGAGCCCGACGTGTGGCTCAAACTCATGAACTGCGAGATCATGAGCCGAAGTCGGACGCTCAACCGATTGAGCCACCCAGACGCCCCTGGTGGGGATGCTTTTTAAACTGGCTTGTCACACCTTGTGGTCTCTAGGAGCACCATGCTACGAAATTTTCTTCTCTTTTTATTTTTATTTTTTTTTAATCGTCTTCTTTTATTCTAACGCGTGGCCATGAGAAGGAGGGTGCTGTGCACACACAGGACTCACACACAAGCATTGGATGGACCACTGACCTTTAAGGCTCCGAAGTGTCTAGTCAGACTAGCTACTAATTTGACCAGTAAATAACTTGCTGCTGCTCATCGCCACTAGGTGGTGCTGCTGCTTCATCCCACTGACCTACACGCAGCGCTGGCAGAGGTGGGCCTTGGGGGTTCCAGGTGCTGGTAGCATCCGTCTTCTTCCCGGGATCTCAGGAGTAACCTAGGAAACGGCCTGCAGTTAGGGATGTGCCTGGAAGAGAAAGGCAAATGGACACTCAGAGCAGAACACTTGTGAGTGCCAATGATAAGAAAGGTGGCAGCAGGATTAGAAGCGGTAATCATAACCGCAAAGCAGTAATCACTGCCATTTATTGAGCATAATACCATTGTAGGCAGTTTACGTACATCAGCTCTGCTCTTCACACCTGGCAAGGCACATGTATTACATCTACTTTGCAAAGGGAGAAGCCAGGGTTCAAGAGGATAGAGTACCTTTGTGAGGCCACATGGCCATGATTCAAATGTAGATCTGGGGCACCAGGGTTCAGATTCTTCCAGAATACTTCCAGATACTGCCACCTCAGACTCTGTGCTGAAGACCAGACACTGGCACGTGGCGAGAGAAGGAAGCAAAAGTGACAGTGGAGACAGCTGGGGAGGGTCCAGGGCCCAGGCTCACAGCAGCAGGTACAGAACCATGTCAGCTGACAGGAAAGAATGAGTGGTGGATGGAGGGGAAGAGCCAGGGCATGGGGACGTGGGCTGCGTTATTAGGCCAGTGGAGGCTGCAGCCAAGGGACAGCTCGACCTACCTTGGATGCTTATGTTCTTCGGGAATCAAAAACTACAATCTGTTCTAAAACTGGATTGTGCTGATGGCTGCACCACTGTATACATTTATTAAGAACCTTCAAATTGCTTTCTCACAATGGGTGAATTGGATAGTAGGCAAATTACCTCAAGAAAGCTGTGTGAAATTTACAATCATGAAACCAATGGCAACAAGGGTGCTGAGTTAGTACATCTTGGCAGTGCTGTGGGCACCTTGAGAAGAGGGAGAGTATCATCTCAGTAGGAAGCCTGGCTGACAGCTGTCCAGCCTCTGCTTGCATGCTTTTGGTGCCAGGGAGCTCAGTACCTTAAAGCAGCTGATTCCAGTTTGGGATAACTCTCTAATCTTCAGAAAATTGAAATCTGTCTCTTGCCGTTATCCTTCTGTGCAGGATAAATCTCTTTGCTTTGGCATGTGACATTTCTTTGAGTGTTTGAGGGCAGACGTTGCATTTCCCCCAAGTTATTTTTATTTTTGTTTTTTGGGTTTTTAGAGAGTTATGGAGGGGGGGGGCGGTGGTGAGGGGCAGAGAGAGAGAGAGGATCTTAAGCAGGCTCCAAGCTCAGCATAGAGTCTGACACGGGGCTCGATCCCACAACCCTGGGACCATGACCTGAACTGAAATTAAGAGTTGGACGCTCAACTGACTGAGCCACTCATGCACTCCACCCCCCAAGTTCATTTTTTATCCCATACGGAAACCCCCGGATTTTTCATATGTAAGATTTCTAGCCTCTCCCATTCTGGTAGCTCTCTGCCATACTTGCTTTGATCTGTCAGCATCTTTCTTAAAATGTAAGGGCCAGGGGTGAACCCAATGATCAGATGCCAGCCCGGTGATATGGCTAATAGTTTGAATCCTGGAGTTAAGTTCTCTGAGTTCAAATCCTTGCTCCACTAAAGGTCAGCTGTGTGACAATGGTTAAAATACCAACCTTTCTGTGCCTTATATTTAAATCTGTTAAACCTTATTTCTTCATCTTGCTCACCATGAATCCTCAAAGATTCTGTCAGTTGCTTCACCAAGAATAAGTATACAACGTGCATAGCAGTGTCTTCATGTACCGATTGATCAACAGTGCAATGAGGTCAATTTGACCATTTACCCTTACTGAGTATGTTGGCCACAAGTAACACCTGCCATCTTCTCTGAGGGCTCAAAACAGAGCTGACTACAGGTCAACGTCAGACATGCCAATCTCATTTCCGGAATCCACTTTCTTTTTCAAATGTGGGCAACATTTTCCTATTTCCAATTTCCGCCCACCCCTTGCACCTTCCTGGTTTCTCAATATTTATCAGTGAGGGTTCTGCAGTCACACCAGAAAGTTCTCGGATATATTTAGTTGGAATCAGGAAAGCTGAGCCCATGTAAAGCAGCAGGGCTCTCCTTGAGCACTGTATCACCTGTCTTGGATCTCAGTTACTCCATAATCATGTCTGTTAACCTTTCCAGCTTGAGGATTATTCCCTTTAACAAAGGAAATGTAAGAAAATAGAGAGAAAGGAGGCTTTAGCTCTTTCCCAGTCTTTTATTAATATCGCGTCATCTGCCTTGAAGATCTCCCTGTTACTCTTGCTCAGGAGAAAAAAAAATGAGCTTTTGAAGGCTGCTTTTGTTACATCTTACCACAAGCCCTCATCATTCTGGTATTCGATGATGATGATAATAATACCACCTAATATTTCTTGTATACTTACCGTGTTCTAGTCACTATCTTACACATATTCGTTTCGTTTGTAAACATTCCCGCAACTGTCCATTCTTATCGTTTATCCTTCGGTGTTTCTCATTCATTGTCCTCTTAAAATCTGAGTTTAGCCCTGAGCTCCCAGTGTTGCCACCACTTACATTTCCTTAAAAGCTGCTGCATTCCTCCTGATTGGGTGGGTCCTGTCTCTGAGGAAGGCCTGCCTTCCCAGACCTGCAGGGGTGGGGGGAGGTTCCCTGGGGCTGCATGACTCCGCATAACTGATGGCTACACACAAAGGGAGAAACTCAAATTTAACTGAGGAGGGATGCAGAAGGCAGAAAAGTGGTCTGGCCCTAGGAATGCAGTGGGAAGGAGTCCAAAGGTTAAAGTCTAGGATATGTGGGCGTGGCAGGAAGTGGAGAGAAGGAGACTCCTTCCAGATGGAGGCTGTAACAGTGTGAACCCATCTGTGAGGGTTCTTTGTATGTGTTGATTTAACTGGGCTAAGGGATGCCCAGATAGCTGACAAACAGTATTTCTGGGTATATTTCTGGGTGAGTGTTTCCAGAAGAGGTTAGCATTTGACTCCGGAGACTGGGTAAAAAAGGGCCATCCTGGGGCGCCTGGGTGGCGCAGTCGGTTAAGCGTCCGACTTCAGCCAGGTCACGATCTCGCGGTCCGTGAGTTCGAGCCCCGCGTCAGGCTCTGGGCTGATGGCTCGGAGCCTGGAGCCTGTTTCCGATTCTGTGTCTCCCTCTCTCTCTGCCCCTCCCCGTTCATGCTCTGTCTCTCTCTGTCCCAAAAATAAATAAAAAAACGTTGGAAAAAAAAAAAAAAAAAAAAAAAAAAAGGGCCATCCTCACCAATGGGGGCTGGGGTCACCCAATCCATTGAGGGCCAGAATAGAACAAAAAGGTGGGGGAAGGGCAAATTCTTTCTTTTCCTTCTTAAGCTTCAACATCCATCTCTCCTGCCCTTGGACATCGGAATCGGAGTTCATGGTTCTTGGTCCTTGGACTCTGGGATTTACATAGGCCTAACCTCCTTTGGCCTCAGACCGAATTATGCCACCAGCTTTCCCGTTCTCTATCTTGCAACAGCGTATCATGGCATATCTCAGCCTCCATATAAGCCAGTTCACGTAATAAGTCTCCCCTGTGTATCACCACGTATCCTATTGGTTCTGTTTCTTTGGAGAACCCCAATACACCATTTCTTTTTTCAACCGTGAGGGTCAGAAATGAGTCCAGAGGAGTGGCTCTCTCCCCTACTTCCTCAACCTGAGGACGAAGACCGGCCACAAGCAGGTAAGGCCTTCCAGCATGCTCTACTTTTAGCAGAATGAGCCTTTCTATCTGTTTTCCCCCCAGAGCCAAATTTCCTCACCCCTCCTGGATTTTGCCTCTGTTCCATTCTGTGGCTTGCATTGAAAAAGAAAACAAGTTAGAGTCTTCCCACTGTGCCATCAGCTTTGAGATAAAGGACTGTGAATTTTTGCAAAATTCCCTCCTAGGGCCTAGCACTGGGTAGGTGTTCCACATACATTTGGTGAGTTACTGAATGAAATCAAAGTGCTCTCCTTCTGTTCTGGCTGGGTAGTGTACGGAAGAATCCCGGAACGCCGTCATTTGTATTTCTGTCCCCTTTAACTGACCCTGATAATTCTCACAATGTGTCCATTTTCAGATGCATGGATTTCCATGCAAGCATTTTGCACACAAAGATGGTTCAACATATATCACTTGTTCATCTGACTGAAGACCCCAGAAGAGACTAGCACCCCAAAGGAGCATATATTTCTCTTTTAAGGCTCCCCAGCCCAAAGCAGGCATCTTAGGGATAAGCATGCAGTACGCAGTTGATAAATGCTCAGTTACCAATTAGGGACCATAAATATGCAAGAGTGGTAAATTAAAAAAGAGCTGTGTTACAGATAAGCAAATAACAAGTTATCTAGAACAGCCGAGTCTACTGTGCTCTGCATATAGGGAGAGGAAGCCTCCACCAGCTAGAGAGATCTCCCTTCTAATTAGGCTTCTGTTAGGATAACATTGCAAGTAGCTAGGGATATTATTGCGCTTACCTGCTACTCTTGGAATAAACTCGTGGGAGATTTAAGTTGGGCAGTAGAAGGAGGCTGTCCCAGGAATAAATAAATACATTGGGGCCACTCCTGAGTGAATACTCCACACATAGCTAATGAAACGTTCACCATCAATACTAACCTGATTGGGTTGCTGCGTTTTGCATCAATGACACTTAAATGTAAGCTCAAGAATTTAGAAGGCAGGGAGCATCTCTACTTGCTAGATGGGGTGCCGCGTGGTCCATGAATCATCTATTAAAGCCAATTAGGTCGGTTTTTTTTTTTTTAGTTTGTTTGTTTATTTGTTTGTTTATTTATTTATTTATTTATTTATTTATTTATTTATTTATTTATTGAGAGTGTCCGTGGGTCTGGGACAGAGAAAGAGAGAGAATCTCATGAACAGTGAGATCATGACCTGAGCCAAAATCAAGAGTCAGTCGCTCAACCAACAGAGCCACCCAGGCGCCTGAGATCTTTTTTTTTTTTTTTTTTTCTTTTTTAAAGAAGAATTTGGGTGGGCAATTAACAGGACATGGCTCAGGAAATTTTAGGTTTCAAATTTCGGAAAAATTAGCACATTTGGGCAACTTGAGTATCTTCTCATGAGGGTAGACAGTCTCTGCCTCTAAACCCTGGCTGACCAGGCTTGCTGCTGAGATGGGCACTGAGAGGAGAAAATATAATGTTCTCCATTATCTTGCCAGTCATTGAGACGTGTAACAGATGCATTTTATCCCCTCGACAGTCCCCTTTAATAAAACAGCTCAATTCTCGGTGGATTAATTGGCCGACGGGCTGGGAAGGATTCGCTGTCTGGGGGGTGTTTGCTCTCCCTGGCTGGGGTGGGTTAAGGGTGTGGCTGGCAGGATGGCTGGTGTGACAGAATCAAGCCACAGATCCAGCCTCTCTGACCCCTCCAATCAGCAGATTTCACTTTATCTTCCACCCGCCACACTTCTCTTTCTTCTGAGACCAGAGAGACAGCAGTAGAACACAGATTTTTGTCAAAGGGCCTGAGCTGGTGTTCTGCCTGTCTCCACTGCCGTCTGGTTAGGTGATTCTAGCTTTCCAAGGCTCATCTTCTCCATCTATCAAATGGTATGATGATACCCACCAGAATCATTCAGAAGGTTGCTGGCAAGGGGAGGTGCCTGGATGGCTACACTAGGCTTTAAAGAACCGTATGGGCGCTGGTTTTGCCACCCACAGTCCTTACTGAGCCAGCCCTAGCAGCCTCCGCGCTGAAGCAGGGCTGCCCTGCAGATGGCGCTGTGGCCCAGGGAATGCTCCCAGAGAGAACTCCGGCAGGTGGGACTACACCTGAGAGGCTGGACAATGGGTGGGTCTAGTCTAGATTTCTACTTCCTGTGTGTCCTGGGTGTGTGTCCCACCGACAGGTCCCCCATGGTCACATTGGGCTTCTCACAGGGCCAGTTGCCTGCTAAACCAGTGGTCCTCTCTTTCTCCTTTACTGCCCTCCAGTGGATGGAGTGCTGGGTCTTGCCTACCTGCTCATGCTCTTTGACCCCTTCTCAGGTGGTGCGTCTGCAGCCCTTTCAATCCCATTGGGGCATCTTAAGGCTTAGATAACCCCCCGGGGCTCCATCTATCTGTGATGGTGGCCACCAGCTCTACTCTGGGAAACATCCTTATCCTGACTTTGTTTCCCATGTGAGGCAATGTGACAAAGGATCTAGGCCAGTAAAAGAGAGAAGGCACCGGGACCCCCAAGTGGTGCTCAGAAGACAAAAGGCCAGGCTAACAGGTGGGCTCGGCTCCCGTCAGGTGGGAATCCTGGCCCACCACCCAGCATTTCTGTGTCCAGGGGCTCCTTCTGGGGGATGCCCAGAGCCCCCTTCCCTGCCTGCGAAGAGAAGAGAATTAGACCTGCCCTCTAGGATGCAGTAGCAAAGACTAAGTGAGATGAGTCATCCCGTGGGCTTCGCAGAGTGCGTGGTACACAGCAAGGTTCAAAGGATGGTGATTAGTATTCAGTGAGGAGCAGAAGTGAGGAGGTGGAGGGATCGGACCAGGGAGAAGACAGGGGCGGCTTGTGAGGGAGGAAAAGTGGCAGTGGAGAGGAAGGTTTCTTGGCCCTGGAAGGCCACCGAGGGGACCCACCCTCACTCTGCTGACCCCTGGGGCAGCCGTGCTGGCAGAGCCAGGTGCCAAGCAGAACGAGCCAACCATCTGGCCAGTTGTTTCTGTAACAAAAATAGATGGTGGCAGGGGCTTGGAGAGCTGTACTCCGTTGACCACAACTGGCAGCGGAGGCCAGGGCCTCCTGGAGACCCCCCAACCCCTATCAGCAGCATTCAGGCCAGCACGCTGCAGCAGCAGGTGAGGTCAGGATCTAGCCTCAAGGAAGAAGGCACAGAGGCCCAAGGGCCAGAACCTTCGCTGAGCAAACGGCAAATCCTGAGAGGATTTGCCCTTCCTCCTGGTCAGCGATTTCTTCCTCCAGGGGCACAACCTCCTCTGTGTCCCATGAAGGTGCCTCCCTACCACCACCGTGGTATTTATTACACTGCACGGTCAGAAGTTCGGGCTCTGAGGCCAGACGGCCTGGAATCACCTCCTGCTCCCACACACACGGGCTGTGTGACCTTGGCAAGTTGCGTAGCCCCGCTGTGCCTCAGTTTTTTCAACTGCAAAATGAGTTGTCGCGAGTGTTCATTGAGTTAATGCATGTAAGGACGCAGTGGGGCCTGGTGTGCCCGAGGCACCCAACACCTCATCCCTTTCTCTTCTTTTAAACCCCATCAGTCTCTGTCTCCTACCTCTCTCTCTCTCTCTCTCTCCCTCCCTTTTCTCTTCCCTTTCTCATCCATTCAACAAACATGCCAAGCTATGGGGAGGGGAGCTGTGGGGCACATAGCAATGGGACACTGAGCACAGGACTCTCCAAAGTCCACCCCTTGTCAGGGCTGTGATCTGCTCACACAGCTGATGTCTTCACCATCACTGCAATGGGGCTGGTCTCCCAGGCCCCGAAGACTGATCCAGCCCAGCTCCTACAGAAGACAGGGCTGCCTTTGCCCTCAGCCTCCAGGGAGAGGTGATTCTGGGAGAGGGAGTCTTCCTTCCTGAGACGAGGGCAGCACTGCTAAGAGTCTGGCTGGGAGTGAATGGGGCTGCTGGGGGACAGCACGGCTGTCAAACCCAGGAGCTCCTCATCTGGGGACGGTGTGCTTCTGCCCTGCTAATGACAGAGCCATCGCTCACAGGGCACCATGGCATCGTGCAGGACCAGACACTGCTGTCTGTCCCCAGACAGGGTGACAGATGTCATGGGGGCTTGGGGGGTCCCGAGGGGGAGAGTTGGGATACCCTCCTCCCCCCAAGTCATGTCACATCTCCCAAAGTCACACAGAAATGTTCTTACACACCTCAGTGCCTTTGCATGGGCCATTCCCTCTACCCGACCTGCCCTCCCCTACCTCAGGCCTCCTCCATCTGACAATGTGTCGAGCATCCTTCCAGACTCAGTTCCTGGGGCACACCTGGGAAGCCTTCTTCAGTACTCCAGGACAGAAGGAACCCCATCCTCCTCCATGCTGCTCGGATTTCTTGTACATACTTTTCCTAACACAGTGGTCACAGCGAATGACAGTTATTTGTTTAGGTGTTTGTTCCCCCTGCCACAGACAGTGAGTTCTTGAGACGAAAGGCCAGGGCTCAGCTTTCTCTGCATCCTAGGGCTGAGCACGTAGGTGGCACCTAACGAATGTGTGCTGAGGAGTGGATTGCCATTGCTGTCACCATCGATCTCTACGCACATCTCGATGCTGAGCAGGACCCAATCCCCACTTGATGTCTGGCCTAGAGGGACATCCTGCTTTAGTGAGAGCTTTAGAAAGCCAGCTGGCTAGAAGGATCTAGAATGAGGAGGCCTTTTCCTATTGAAGGCCAGATCTAAGCTCTCTTTTCCTAAAGAACTAGGGGATACCAGTTTGGAATTACCTTTAAATGTTTATTTTTGAGAGAGCGCGTGAGTGGGGACAGGGCAGAGAGAGGGAGACAGAGGATCCAAAGCAGGCTCTGCGCTGACAGCAGAGAGCCCGCTGTGGGGCTCGAACTCATGAACTGAGAGATCATGACCTGAGCCAAAGTCCGACACTCAACCAACTGAGCCACCCAGGCGCCCCTGGAGTTGTCTTTAAATGTACATGAGGAGTTTGAGCTCAGAACTAGTTAAGCCTCTTCTTCCCATCTGAGGCGACCCACAAACCGTGAATGGCACCCACCGGAGGCAGAAATGAGGCAGGGCTCCCTGGGGCAGAAATCCAGGGAGATGCCTCCCAGATCACAGGGGGGAAAAACAAAGAAGCAGTTTCTGTCTCAATTTTGTAATGCAGACACATAAAGTGTTCCTCATGGTTGCTTTTAAAACAGAGGAGAGAGAACGTAAAATGACTTAACAAATGAAAAAGTAATTGGAAAAAAAGTTCCTGCCATCCCATGTGATGGCCAGTTAAGGGGGAGAGAGAGCAGGGCAGAGAGAAGAAGAAGGGGAAGACCAAAGAAGGTGGGAAAAATAATAATGGCATGAGAGCGGGGGGCGGAGATAGAGAAAGGAATTTGAGAAAGAAATGGTGGAAACACACACAGGAGGCCCTCCGACACTTGCTCTTTAATTGTGCCTTCTTTGTGTTTTGTTACTGTTTTTACGAGTTTAAGGGATGCAATTTCAATCACATTTCTCTATTTTCTGACTTCTAGAATGAAAAATTCCCAGTGAGATGCCTGATGTCATTCTTCGTGTTGATCTGTTTTGCTTTGTTTTTGTTTTGTAATCTGTTCTTTTTTTTTCCGCCCCTTCTGAAAACTTTTAAGATCGTCTTTTACTTCAAATGCACCACCGTGAAATTAGCATGGACTTTATTCGTTCATTGTATTGGGTGCTCAGTGGGCTTTTATCTTTATTTATTATTTCTTTATTTTCAGTGGGATTTTTTAAACATGAGAGAGAGAGAGAGAGAGAGAGAGAGAAAGCGAGCAAGGGAGGGGCAGAGAGAGAAAAACCCAGGCAGTCTCCTCAGTGTCAGCACGGAGCCCGATTCGGGGCTCAATCCCATGAACCACGAGATCATGACCTGAGCCCAAGCCAAGAGTCACCTGCTTAACCAGCTTGAGCCACCCAGGAGCCTCTCAATGGACTTTTTAAATCTGGAAATGTAAGTCTTCCTTATGTTCCTTTGACAATGGACTCCCTTCCATGTTCTATGTCCTGTATTTCTTCTGTTGGGCCTCCTAGGTGGATCTTTTACTTTCCCTATTTTTTTTTCTCTCTCCTCTTTTCCATATCTTTATTTCTTTCCTACTTTCTGAAAGTTTTCCTTGATCCTTTCAAACTTTATTTGTTGCCTATTTTATTTTTATTGGCAACTTTGTTTCACTATCATGTTTTCTTTCTTCCTTCCTTTCTTCCTTTCTTTCTTTCTTTTTCTTTCTTTCTTTCTTTCTTTCTTTCTTTCTTTCTTTCTTTCTTTCTTTCTTTCTTTCTTGGTTTTAAATTTATTTACTTAAATTCAAGTCAGTTAACACACACTATAGTATTGGTTTCAGGGAATAGAACCCAGTGATTCATCACTTAGTTTTAACATCCAGTACTCATCCCAACAAGTGACCTCCTTAATGCCAGTCACCCATTTAGCCCAACCCCCCCATCCTTTCTACATGCAACCTGGGGCTTGAACTCACAACCCTGAGATCGAGTGTCGCATGCTCTACCAAATGAGTCAGTCAGTGCCCCTCTGCTATCAGATTTTCAATATCCAAGGGTTTGCTCCCTTTCTCCCCCTGATTATTGCCTTTAAAAAAATTATTTATTTTTGAGAGAGGGAGAACAAGTTGGGGAGGGGCAGAGAGAGAGAGAGAGAGAAGGAGAGAGAGAATCCCAAGCAGGCTCCACACCATCGATGCAGAGTCTGACGTGGGGCTTGAACCCAAGAACCGCGGGAGCATGACCTAAGCTGAAGTCGGACAATTAACCAACCGAGGCGCCCCTGGTGATTCCCTTTTCAAAACAGTTTTTTGGGGGCACAATTTATATCCCAGGAAAGTCATCTATGTTTAAGTGCATGATTCAATGGTTTTTAGTAAATTTACAGAGATGTGCAACCATTACCATAATCCAGTTTGGATTACTCCTTCTCGTATAGTCTTTTGTTCTAGTTTCATGGGTGACCTATCTTCTCCTGTCTCTCCCAAGACGATGCCTGTTTCTTTGATGTTTTCAAGTTCCTCCCTTTGGTTGTTGGTCAGCTGGTTTCAGTTTCTGCCTTTCATCATGTTGGAGACGTTCCTCAAGTTCTTGGTTCTTCTTTGCGGTCCACCGATATTTAAGAGTAAAGTATTAAGAAGCCATCTGGACACTGTGTGAATGAGCATCATTTGTCAATTGGCAAGCTTCACTATGGGAGTTATATGAGGGCCATTTCTTTGAGGTTCCCCAAATGTCAGTATCAGTGAGTCTTTTCTAGGAGTCATTCAATTTCTCCAGAAAAGAGTCTACCAACCTCTCTGGGGTTGGGGTGGGTGAGTGTGGTGGGCTAGTGCTGATCTGTTTGCCAATATCCTTGGAGATGCACGGCGCAGGGGACTGGGGGGACAGCCATTTGCAGATAGACTTTCATGTAATCCTCCTGTTTTCCCTCTGGCGCCTCCCACTTATACTGTTCTTGCTGATCTGGGCTTAGACCCTCAGTTTCGCCACAGAATAAATCCACTCCTGGAGGAGGGGAGAGGGGGTCACTTGGATGTACTGAATGGGGGTGGGAACTTGGGGCGTCTTCCTACCGATCTCTCAGTTTCCAGTTGGCCAGAACCTGCCAAGTTTCCAGTTCTACAACTCATCCTTGTCTTTTGCAGTCCCCGGTGCCCGCAATACCTGTGTCTTGCCAAGAATCCGCGGCTTGAATTGGCTCTGTTTTCGTTAGCATCCCCCTGTGTAGGCACATGGTATTCAGATTTCTCAGCTCTGATGATTCTCCCACTTGCTTTCCATCTTCCAAAAATCTGTTGACATCTTTTGTCTTCTGCTGGGTTTTTTTTCTCTCATTCTTTTCATTCTTGTGGGCTCATACATTTTTTAAAATTCCTTAACTCACATTCTAGTGGTATTTCAGGAAGAACAATGCTACCTCCATGTGCTCAATTTGCCAGGCTTTACCTGAGATGTGGGACTAAAGGCCTTTCAAGCTTTGTTTTTTTAGCTGTGTTTTTGTAACTGTAGACATAAGGAGAAACAAGAGGAGGTCTCCTGTATTCTATACTCAACATGTTATGGATTCTCTTCCTACCAGAGCAATCTTTCTAATCTGGGTCACTGGTTCTTTAAAAGAACAAAAAGGTGGAAAATGGAAGGAAATCTTGAGAAGGGATGATCAGAGGGATGGACATTGGATCCAGGGAGGATTTGAAGGTGTTGGTGCTGTTTAAATGGGCAAAGAGGCTTGGAGATGGTTTAGTTATTCATTGGAATTCATTTTCTTTTGAGTGATTTTCGTCCTGATTCATCATGCCGCACTGTACAATTTTGTGTTGGTTTGAACTTCCACGTTGCCATAGAAGAGGCATCTTAAGACTTGAGAGAGAGGAGGATCGGGGGAGAGACTAAGACTGTATTAATCAGGATAGACTAGGCAATGCTACCGTAATGGATAAACATGGAAATGTCAGCGTCTTAACACAGTAAAAGTTCATGCCTCTCTCACTTCACCATCTTATCACTGGTAGTTTCCTCCAAGAGGTGAGCGAGGGGCCCAGGCTACATCTATCTCTTAGCTATACTATCTGGAACACATGGCTTCCCAAGGTTCTGCAGAAGGGGAGAGAGAATTGGAAGATCATGCAAGATGCTTTTAAGCGCCAAGACCGGAAGTGGTTTATATCTTCTACGCACATCCATTGGCCAGAACTCTGTCCCTTGGTCCCAAATTATCTGCAAGAGAGGATGTGGGAAGTGTGGTCTTCCTGTGTGCTCTGGAAGTAAGGGTGTTGCGTTGTCTCTGTCATCTGTTTACCAGGCTTTCTGAGGAGGAGGGGAGGTATGGTCTCCGTGTCCATAATGCCTGATCACGAGGAAATAATGCTCAATTAAAGTAGGAGACAGCCGTCAGATATAAAGAGAAATTTCTCAACTTTAAGGGAGTCGAACATTAGAATGGGCAATGGAGAAGTGACATTTACCCTTATAGATCCTTAGGAAAAGTGTTCCTGAGAACTGATGGATCTCCCCGCTCAAGAGATGAACCGGTTAATCTTTTGACATCCCACCTGATTCTGAGATTCTATTCTCAAATATACAGGCCTCAGAGTTTGCAAAGCAGGACGGCCAGGACCAGAGGTGGATCCAGGTTTTGTGAAGCCTGAAGCTTATACTCCTTTGGGTACCTTCTATAAGAAAAATAGGTACCGGGGCGCCTGGGTGGCTCGGTCGGTTAAGCGTCCGACTTCGGCTCAGGTCATGATCTCACGGTCCGTGAGTTCGAGCCCTGCGTCGGGCTCTGTGCTGACAGCTCAGAGCCTGGAGCCTGTTTCAGATTCTGTGTCTCCCTCTCTCTCTGACCCTCCCCCGCTCATGCTCTGTCTGTCTCTGTCTCAAAAATAAATAAACGTTAAAAAAATTTTTTTTTTAAAAAAAAAGAAAAATAGGTACCTTCTGTAATTCAGAATTATGTACAGGGCTTGGAAGGGGCCCTTGCAAGTGGAGGGCCTCAAGCATAAGCTTATTAGTTTCCCAATGAACTCCCCCAGCCAGGAGAAGCCTGGAACCAGTAGATTCCGAAGCATCTTCCCCAATACACTAGCTCTTCCAGATTATAGATTGCCTTCATGATTTTTTCCAACTCTTTAACTCAGTAAAAATGGTTGAATGCTCCCCATGTGCCAGGCACTGGGCTGGAGCCTTCATCACCCACCTCTGTTGTAGGGTTGAGCTAGGCACCAGCCCAGGGGACATTGGTCCTGACCCAAGGAGCTCCTAGGTCCATGCAGGCAGCATCAGTGCAAAGGGGGGGAGGGGTGGGGGAGGGGAGGAGAGCGAGCACAGAAAGCCAGATGGGAGAGCAGGGCCATGTGTGACCTGAGGATACAAGATGTCATCTGTGGACGTCAGGCTGTTGTGCTCAGAGGAGAAATCCGTGCTGCTGTCTGTCTTGCTTTTAAAAGGAAATGTTCCTGTAGAAACTGCAGAGACCTCAGGCTTGCTGTGGAACAGAGGGCTCAGCTGTGTCCCGGGCCCCTCTGTCAAACACATCACTCCTCTTGAAGGGCTGGAGTCGAGTGTCACCACGAGGAGTCAGCAGTCTGGACTGGGACACTTGGTCTGGAGCCCAGCTGTCAGCCCTGTTCCCACGATTGTCCCTGGCACTGTCTGGGCCTTTTTGAGCTGATCGAACTGCAGTGTCTGGAAAATTCCAGACCAAAGCTAGGTCCCGCATGCAACCTTTCTTAGAATTTTCAAACAGCAGAAAATCAAGCTGGCAGTGACTTCTGAGGCCATCTCAGAAGACCAGGCCACAGATGCGCTGGGTGACCTTGCAGGACACCTTCATCTCCCTGGGCCTCTTTTTCCTCTTCTGTAAACTGAGGAAACAACCCCTGTGAAGGACAATGTTTGTCACTGTGATCAAGGTCAGCATGGATCTGGGAGGGTGGGGGCTGGGGAAGGGACACTGACACCTCACAGTCTGTCCTCTGGGCCAGCTGCACAGGTGCTACACAGGGGCCCCAGCCAGTTAGGCAAAACTGAGATGATCAAGCAGCTCCAGGCCCTTGGTGGCCCCAAATCTGCTTTATGGTTTTTGATGTGCCTGCATGGTTTGCATTGAGCTGAGGCCCGGGAAGCCTAGGGGGAAAGAATAAAAACAACCCACCTGCTTAAAGTGATTTGTCTGAAAATTCTGTCATCAAGACACACTGTACGGAACACAGAAATGAAAATGCATTTTAAAAGGCTTCCTAATGAAGGAGTTGCAAAACAACTCACGTTAGAGAAAGCTCGTCTCAGCGCGCCATGGGCTGCCTCAGCCAGAGAAGGCGGGCCAAAGAAGAGGTGGAGAAGGCATTGGGGTGGAGGAGGTCTGGGAGGACTGGTTTGGGCTCCCCTTCCAGGTTCATTGTGATCCTGCTTTGTACCCAGAAACCCCAGTGGCCTGCTCTCTGCTGTTGACACTAGTTGCTTCCCAAACTTGGGCCCTCCTCTAACTTCAGGTCTAAATAAATGCCTTTAGGGGCTCTCTTGGTGGACTTAAGGAGATGCCAAACCCACTGAGGTGCAAGATTTCAAGTGTGTGAGAAATTTTCACGTGGCTGGGCTTGGGGGTTTTTCTGGGAAGAGGGGCCTGAGTTTTCATCCGATGTCAGGACCCAGGACAGAAACCTTCACTCTAGAGTAGCTGGGGTTGGGGGAAGGTGAGGCAGCATGTGATTCCAGCGGGATCACTGGGAGAGTGGGGAATGCAGGCCACTCCCAACTGTAGAGTGAGCTAGTTACCCAAAGGAACATGGAACCTTGAACCGCAGAATGCATTTTCCTTGATGAGGTCTGCCCATGTGGAAGTCGTGCTCCCTGACAAGTAGCCAGAGTTTTCTATGGACAGACCCATTCAAAGACCCCCATCTGGCACCTGAGGTGAGCCTGGCACTGTGCTGGGTGGTGGGGACATGAGGAAGATTAGACATGGTTCTCATGTGCCCATGTGGGACTCCCCGGTCCAGGGGATGAGGTGCCCAGAGAAATGACAATACGAGGGGTGCCTGGCTGGCTCAGTCAGTAGAGCATGCAACTTTTGATCTCAGGGTTGAGTTTGAGCCCCACGTTGAGTGTAGTGATTACTTAAAAATAAAATCTCGGGGTGCCTGGGTGGCTCAGGCGGTTAGGTGACCGACTTCAGCTCAGGTCATGATCTCACAGTTTGTGAGTTCAAGCCCCGCATTGGGCTCCGTGCTGACAGCTCGGAGCCTGGAGCCTGTTTCGGAATCTGTGTCTCCCTCTATCTCTGCCCCTCCCCCACTCACACTCTGTCTTTCTTTCCTTCAAAAATAGATAAACATTAAAAACAATAAAATCTTAAAAAATATTTTTTAAATGTTTATTTAATTTTGAGAGAAAGAGAGAGAGAGAGCAGGTGTGCACTAGTTGAGAGGGGCAGAGAGAGAGACAGAGACAGAATCTGAAGCAGGCTCTGTGCTATCAGTGCAAAACCCGATGTGGGGCTTGAACTCATGAACCGTGAGATCATGACCTGAGCCGAAGTCTGATGCTCAACTGACTGAGCCACCCAGGCACCCCGAAATAAGATATTTAAAAAAAAATGACAATATAAGGTAGTATGTGCTATAAGGAAAGGTAAAAGAAAGGTCTGGATGGCACCGAGGAAGAAAAGGTTAGCTCAGTCTAGAAGCTGGAAGGGCACCCAGAAGATGAGTGGCATGGGCCAGAGGGTCAAATACACAGGGGTGTGAATCCAGGCTGTACGACCTCTGAGAACCTCAGTTTCCTTTTTAAAATACAATGATAATTATTCACAGAATTGTTGAGGGTCCGATGAAATCATGTTCACACAACACATCCATAGATTGGACGTCCAAGTGGGATTTGGCTTTTGGAAAGATCTAGAAGCAGCGAGAGCAGCCTGGCTAGAGGCGTGGCCCCGGAGGGCACTTTGTGCTGACTCAGCAATGCTTCTGTGCTAGGAAGAGAGTCACTGTTGATGGTCCACAGTATGTGGATTCAGTGACTCAGCAATTCGGGATTCAATGATTTAGTTTATTTTTTAAAGTTTATTTATTTACTTTGAGAGAGAGAGAGAGAGAGAGAGAGAGAGAAAGCTTGTGTGTGAGTGGGGGTGGGGGAGAGGAGGGGAAAAGAGAGAGAGAAAGAATCCCAGGCAGGTTCCACACTGTCAGCACAGAGCCCGACTCGGGGCTCGATCTCACGAACCGTGAGAGATAATACAGTAATTTAAACATGTGCGGGTACCAGGGATGAAGCGAGCAGACTGCTTATATATCGGGGTGCTGACACCATGGTAACAATGGTTGCTAGTGATGACCGAGAGCTTCCTATGTGCCAGGCTCCACCCGGTGCTTGTGGACTAACTCACCGGATCATTTGATCATGCTAATGGAGGAGACCTCACCCTCCTCACTGTGGGGCTCCTGCTACCTTCAGTCCCAGTTCATTCCTGCCCTGTCCCTGTTCTCACTCAAACCTTCGTACCCTTACCCCCCTTACCCTGTCCTACACATCCTAGGTCAGAGCCAGGAGGGACCTTGGAGACCCCTAGTTCAATTCCTCATTTTACGGAGGAGGAAACTAAAGCCCCTAAAAGAAAGGAGCTTGCTTTTCTAGACCATAGAAAAGGCCCCTGGGCACCCTATTGGTGCCAGATGAACCTAGTCAGGAGGCCCGGGTTAGCATGTTGTCCACATGATCCTGGGTGGGTGTCCTCAGGGTAAGGGTCAGGCCGGTGATAGGCTGGCTGTGTCCACATGCCCCCCCAGGATTCACATCCTGGCCATTCTTCTCCAGGCACTCATTTTCTTCAGTTCCCAGGCCTCCTGGTTTCCCTTCAGGTCAAGCAGCTGAGGTGGAGGGGGGGGGGGCAGGCCCCTCCAGGGCTCTGGTTCAGGCCCCGGGAGGTGCAGGAGATGCGGTCGGGGCTCCATGTTGATGGAGATGTGTCACTGCAGCACTGTGAGGACCCTAGCTCTCGCCCACCTGTGGTCCGCCTCACTTCCTTGGTGCGCAGACCCAGGACCGGAATTGCTAGATCAAACGGTACCTCTGCGTTCAGCTTTTTGAGCAGTTGCCAAACTGTTTTCCACAGAGGCTGCACCATTTTCCATTCCCACCAGCAAAGCGCAAGGGTTCCAATTTCTCCACATCCTGGCCAACATTTGTTATTTTGGAAACACGCTTCTTTTTCCTCTCTGACAGCAGTCCTGGCGGGGTCACCCCCGAGCTGTCCCCTTTAGGATCTAATCGCCAATACCTCGTTCACACTCCTGTCTCCTCAGCCCAAGTGCTGCTGAAGCCATCAGGGACAGGTGCACGCCAGGGCCCCGGAGGGCACGGAAAACAAAGAGGGCTGAGCCCCGTCCCCAGAGTTTCTGTTCCATTGGGTCTGGGATGGGGCTCTGGAATTTGTATTTCTAGTAAATGCCTAGCTGGTGCTAACGCGATCTTCTGGGAAACCCCGTGAGAACCACCGCTTTAAGGTATTACTTTCTGCATTTTGTCCTAGGAGCTCCCTACTTTCCTTCCTCATTTGCATAAAACGATAGCACCCTTCACCTCAATCTTGCTTCAAACTTCCCTTCCCCCAGATCTTGTTAGACTGGGCGGTGGGATGGGCGGGGGAGGGAGGGAAATGTTGGCTCTGCTTCCTCAGTTCCTAGACCCTTGGCCCCTCTGTCCAGCCCCATCTGGAGCGTGAGTGTCCCCTGTTCTGACTCTGGAAACGAGATGGGCCTTTCGCTGGGATCCACCGCATCGCAAGAATTGTGGCCACAGTGTAGCCTTGGACCAGCTTCAATCAACTTTCCACTTTGAAGCTGTTCTCGGTGAGTGATTGATATTTTATTCAGCGTGTTAAATGCCTGACAGGAGTTGAGTGTGGTGAAGGATTGCCCTGGGAATCCTTCCCCAAGGCCTGGTGTGGGGGGAACACGAACAAAAGCCTGGCCTCCCCTCTGGGGTGGAGGGCCTCTCATCCAAGCCCCAGAACGGTCTACTGAAGCTCTGCCCAAGGTAACCAGCCACTTGCATAGTCCTCCCAGCTCCCACCAGACCCCCCTCCCCTCCCCTCGCCTGCTCCCTCCTCCCCAGGCTCTAGCATGGAGACCTTGCGTATCCCTTGGCCTGTGGATTTGGTGAACATTTTCTGACATCTCAGCTCCAGCTTGGCTGGACATTTTGCATGACACATCATTTCCTTTATTTGGGCCTCAATTTCCCCATTGGTAAAATTAAAAACTAGACCAAAGCAATGGTTTTCAAACTGTGTGCCACAGGGCCAAGGATTCTGCTGAGGGTCAAGGTATACTCCAAGTTTACCACCTCTGCTTAATTAGAGTGGCTTCACTTACATTTAATTAAAAAAACATTTTTTTTATGTTTATTTATTTATGAGAGAGAGAGAGAAAGACAGAGTGCAAACAGGGGAGGGGCAGAGAGAGAAGGAGACCCAGAATCCGAAGCAGGCTCCAGGCTCTGAGCTGTCAGCACAGAGCCCGACGTGAGGCTTGAACTCACAAACCATGTGATCATGACCTGAGCCGAAGTCGGATGCTTAACTGACTGAGCCACCCAGGCCCCCCTCTTACATTTACTTTATATCTTGAGATTCGGTGTAAACAACTCATTTGGAAGACAGATATTCTGCTGCTAACAATCACTGGCCTAGATGATCTTGAAGATTTTCTTGCTCTGGTTGTATGGTCTAGATTCTGTGGTTCTTTGGCCTCTACATCTTTTTCAAGTCCCAGCCCATGTGTGACATCAGCCTTGAGCTTTTCCTCAAGTTTCTGAAACTCAGTGCTTAAGAATATGTGTTTCTTCCAGGATGGAGCTGGGGGGTGGCAAGCAAGGCAGGTTGGCCACTGTTCCAGTCACTGACCTGTCTAGGAGGGTGTCTCTGGGCCAAGCGGACAGGGCTGGCTGGGGTGGGAGGAGGTTTGAATGGATACCAAGAGACTTTCAGGGTGTGTGTGTGTGTGTGTGTGTGTGTGTGTGTGTTCCACACAGAAAAGGCTGTCTGTGAAGGAGTAGGAACCCATTTCGTCGTCTCTGTGATAGGTCTGTGGGAAATGCCAGCAAACTCCCAGACCCAGTGAAGGGTGGGAGCAGAGATCAAGTGTGAGCCCCCCACCCCCCCCCCCCACCCCCTGTGAGGGTCTTTTTTTGGATATCAAGTTGACCTGGAGTTGGTATGGAGCAACCAGTGGGCATAACCAGCTGGCATACTGGAACCTCTGAACAGAAAAGGGACATCCCTGGAATGCTTCTTGGAGAGCCAGAAAGGAGGCAGTGAGACGGTAAAATTTGCTGAATTGTTGGAGCTGAGGCCATTTCTCTTGGGGAGAAGTAGTCAGGGGATTGGGGTGGGTAGATGGGGGCTATCTATTACCAGGTTCAGGTACATATATCCTTGTTCCAATAATGCGATGCACAGGCTTTTGGATTTATGGTGAGAAAGGTAGGTCTCTAAATCATTTTATGGACCCTGAAGCCGTGACCGGGTCTCAGGCTGGAATATATTATGGGGTGGGAGCACCCCCTGTGATGCGCCATAAATCGTGGAACCATGGCTACTCCAGAGCCACTGGAAATACTCAAAAGAAAGGGGGGAAGGGAGCAGTGTGACAGGATTGCGTGTGTGAAGGGAATGTCCAGGCTGGGGAGAAACAGGCAGCCAGTGAGGCTAAAGCTCCCACCCAGGAGACTCAGGTCCTAGCCCTGCTCTGGCACTGCTTAGTTGCATAAATTTGATCAAGGACCCTTTACAATGTTGTAGATTTACAATGTAGTTTGCAGCCAGGCAGAGCTGGACTTGAATCTTAGCTCTACCAATTCTTAGCTGGATGACCTCGGCAGCTTATTTGAATACCCAAGCCTCGGTTTCATTATCTGTAAAGTGGGAATAAGAACAACTGTGGATGTCATTGCTTGTTGTTCATCTAAAAGCTAATGTCTCCTTTCTCCTTAGAGTTTGTTTAGATGAAACATGCTCAGGGAAGAAGGGCCCGTCTAGCAAACTCAGTGGATAAACTACACTTGGTCTAATCTAAGCGTGGTCATGTCATTTTTTTTGTTATCACTTGGTTTAAGGGCGGACATACAATTTTAACCACTGAGGTATAAGAGGAAGGCTACTGGACTTCCAGGAAGGACTTTTCTTCCTCATATGCCAGGAAGTCCTGCTGTCATCTTCCTGCTGTGGATGAGGTTGGGTGGGGATGTGATGCTTGGAGCTGTGGCAGCCATCTTGCAACCATCAGGTGCTAAGCCTGAGATAGAAAGGCTAACATACCAAGGATGGTGGAGCAGGCAAACAGAAAGAGGACTGGATCCTAGACGACTTTACTGAGCTGCTCCATCAACCCTGGATTGCTTATACCTCCAGACTTCTTATCTGAGGTAATGATGGATCTTTATCCCATAGGACATTAGCAAGTACACCATTACCTGCAGCCACAGTATTCCTCCTTATAACACGGCAGCCCCACAGGGTTGCTGTGAGTACCAGCAAGACATTAATACATGGGAAAATTCCAAGCCCAGGACTTGGCTCAGAGTAGGTGTTCAATACGCACTCGTTTCCACCCTCGGCCCTGTTGTCATCTCTGAATTGTAGATTTTTCCCGTTCTACCAACCTCACAGGATTGTGGTAAAAAAAAAAAAAAAAAAAGCAAATGAGATCATTGTTATTTATGGCCACAATAATGCTCTAGTAACAACCGCAAACCTCAGTAGCATATCGTAATAGACATTTCCTTAGCGCATAAATTTGGTTCTCTGCGATGTAGGCTGGCTACTCCACAGGGCTGGCGGCGGGTGACGGAGCAGCTGGGCCGTGGACTTCTTTCTCCGCGGGGCAGACTGGGTATGTTGTCAGGAGCAGGAGCGGAAGCAGAAGCACACAGCGTTTGTGGCCACCTCTGCTTCCTGCCTGTTGGCTGGCATCCCATTGGTCGAAGCAAGCAGGGTGGCGGAGGCCAGAATCGAGGGGAAGGGTAGGACGAGACACCACACTCACACTGGGAGGCCACCACCGAGTTGCGTAACAAAGGGAGTGAGGGAGAATTGGGCCAGTTTTTTATTTTTATTTTTGACAACCAACCTCTCACCATAATATACAGCAAAACCTTGGACTGTGGGTAACTCATTCTGCGAGTGTTCCGCAAGACGCGCGAACATTTCTAACAAGTTTTAACTTGATAAACGAGCGATGTCTTGCAATATGAGTCGTACGTGATGCCGAATGTCACATGATCAAACTGAGCCAATGGTTCTTCTGTCTCTCTCTCTCTTTTTCTCTCTCCCTGCGGGATTGTGGGTGATTGTCTCCCACGGTCGGATGCTTGGTCTCAGACCACCGTGTTTGGCAGAAGTCAGTGATTTTTCAGAACGTTGGAAGGTTTCTACCACTGGCACTGGTGTATTTTTTTGTCACTTTCAAGCACCTATGGACAGTCCTTTGCTTTTCCATCCAAGAGTCAGCTTAGGAATGCTTTGCTTCATTCTAGGTCAGGCTGCCTGCAGATAGAGACCCTTTCCTCTGCTGCCTGATTGCCAGTTACATGAAATACAGTATAGGACAAGAGTTTATCAATACTGTACCCCAACAATGGTGCCCATGCAGAAAAAGGCTGAAAAGGAAGGTGGTAAGAAGAAGGAGATGATTATGGTGGAAGTTAAGAAGGAAATCATCGAGAAGTACGAACGAGGTATGCAAGTGGCCGAAATTGCAAGATTTTATAAGAACTCTACGTCTGTATCTTGTCTGCAGAGGAGGAGGAGAAAAAGGCGGGAGGAATCCCTCACTTCCAATGAGATTAGGGAGATGTGTAAAATGTGGGAAACGGTGCAAAATTTTGTAGAAAAGCACCACCCAGATAAGGCTATAGCAGTGCGGGCGATGAATCTGTTTAACGACAATGCAATGTCACATTTCCGCAAAAACCGCAAAAGGAGGCAAAAGCAAGAGTCATTGGATAGGCTTCTCATGAAAGTTGCGCAAAAAGAAAAAGATTCCATTGAGCCAGTAGATAGCAGTGATTTCCTTTGTGATAGTGAAAGTCATCCTACACAATAACCCTCCTCTTTCTTGTCTCCCTCACACTAGCTACAAAGGTTGTCAAAGGTAAGTGCGGGTTAATTTATTTTCTTTATATTTTGTATTTTCTTTATTATTTTGTATTATATTACAGTACCGCAATCATCTTTATATGAATATTTTTGGGTTGTGGAACGAATCATCTGAATTTCCATTATTTCTTTTTAAAAAAAGTTTTTAATGTTTATTTTTGAGAGAGGGAGAGAGAGAGAGAGAGAGAGAGAGAGAGAGAGAGAGAGAGTGTGTGGGGGAGGGGCAGAAAGAGAGGGACACAGAATCCGAAGCAGGCTCCAGGCTCCAAGCTGTCCGCACAGAGCCTGACGTGGGGCTCCGACTGATGAACCGCGAGATTATGACCTGAGCCGGAGTCTGACGCCTAACTGACTGAGCCACCCAGGTGCCCCAGAGTCTCCATTATTTCTTATGGGGAAATTTGCTTTGATACACAAGTGCTTTGAGTTACAAACATGCTCACTTTGGATTACAACGAATTATGCTCGCAAACCAAGGTTTTACTCTATATGAAAGGACTTCATCATCTGTAAAGGGTTCTACAGATAATAGTGATGAGGATGGTTGATGATGTAGACAATGGCCCACAAAGGGGAAGGTTACATGAAAAGTCCAGAAGAACCAAATCTATGAAGGTAGAACGTATATTAGTAGTAGCTTAAGGCCGATGGGGTTGGAGAGTTTGGGGGGGTTGACAGCAAAGAGGTGCAGTGTTTCTTTTAGGGGTAATCAATGTTCAAAAAATCCATCATGGTAATGGGTACACAAGTCTGTGAATATACTAAAAGCCACTGAATTATATGGTTCAAACGGGTGGGTTGTATGGTATGTAAATTATATCTCACTAAAGCTGCTTTTAAAAAGGAAAGAAAACAGAAATGATTCTGGATTCAGGAGGGGAGAGGTGAATCTCTAGGTGGTGGTCATATATCTCCTGTTTCCCACAAAACTGCCAGGGCACCACCATGAGTGACCATTAAAAAACCTTGTTAAGGTTTTCTCTGGCACCCTTGGAAATAATCTTAGGTTTTATCATGGGTTCTGTGGGGGAAAATAATATTGTGTTTATAGCAATTTGCTGCGTGGCCAACTTTGTGGGAGAACAAGCCCCCCCCCCCTGCAAGCCTGGAGCAGAGCTGGGAAGCTCAGCTCTCAGTGCATGAGCCAAAGTGAAGGCTTTCAGAGGCACCACATGAGTGGCTGCAACACCGGGCCCCTGCCTCCAGCCCCCCGCCAGAGGGAAGGACCCCCTCATGGAGGGAAGGAAAAAGTCTTCCTTGGCCTTCTTAGGGGCCCTGACTGGGTCTGCCAACGAAGCTGACATAATAACCGAAAACCACACAAATTAACTTAACCCAAGTTTTACCTGGCGCTGGAGCCCATAAGGAAATGAGGTAATGAAGGAACGTTCAGCCCGAGTGTTTTCGCGCTAGGTTTGATGAAGAGTGGACAGCGTGTAGGACAGTGAAAGACTATGAGCAAGTGTAGTAAACGGGGTGAAACTTAGCAAGGTCTGTTTGTTCAGTTTCCTCTCAATCTTCCTCCTTCTTGGAGGATAAGATGCTCCTTTCCTTTGAGTACGAGGAAAACACCTGTCATGTGAGGGTCTAATGGGGAGAAGCAGGGCGAAGTTCAGAGAGAACTTCCTGCTTACACTGTTTTCTCTGACTTTCTCAAACTCCATCAGCTCAAAACATTTACTATGCCAGGATGCCATATTTCGGAGTAGCATGTCCTGAACCCTGTCACCTGCCTCTGGCCTGGAAGGGGCATTAAGGACTGTTCTGCTGTGCATTTGCAGAGGTGAGCATGTGGGAGGGGGGAAGGCTGGAGCGTGAGAGTGATGACAGGCTGGCGCGTGGGACCTGCCGGCAAAGAGGGAAGGAGTTGGGTTATGAGCTGAAGAAGACCAGCTCAAAGGGCAATGCAATAATCATCTTTGGGAAGCAGATGGGTTGCTAACTGCAAGGGGGCCATGTCTATAGGCTCATGTGCTGACCCTGAACTTAAGTCCTTAGGAAGCAAATTTGCTTTCAAGGAAACTGGCAACCACCCCCAGCATTCCAGCAAGTGCATGGATCACTGGTCCAGGCTGATATGAGCTTCTCCTTTCCCTAGAACATCTCCCCCCACCCACTTTGGCTGCCCAACTCCTACCTGTCCTTTAGGACTCAGCAAAGACATCTCCTCCTCCAGAAAGCCTCTCCTGATCCTCTGGGTGCCCCTTTGTGATCAATGACATTCTTTATCTGAATGCTAATCCTTCTGAATTGAGTTGTTTTCATATTAGACTGTAAGCTCCCTGTCCTAATAATGCCGAAGAACCCACATTGGCATAATGTCTGGCCAAGGAAGAAATGAGGGAAAGAAGGAAGGGAGGGATGAAAGGAGGGAGGGATGTTTCCATTGAACCCTAGGGAGCAGCTGGTAAATCTGGCATAGGACGGCCATTACGGGGGCAAGCCACGTGCATCCTGAGCTCTGACCAAGCATTGGCATTGCTGCAATCCCCACTGCTCCGGCACTGTGGTCTGCAGACATCCTGGGCCTCCTGGAGTGACTCAGGGAAACTGGAAACAGTGGCCAAGTCTGGACCCAGGGCTTATCGCACTGGTTGCATTGGTCCAAAATAATGAAAGATGTTCCATAGGCTGGGTTCCCTTGAAGTGGAGGCTGAGACAGTTTACTGGGGATCGACAGATGTGAAGGGAAGGGAGGAAAAGCAGAACTGGCCAGAGGGAGACGTGGAACTGTGAGGCCCGAGAAAGGCTCAGCCAGCCAACTCCAGGGCAGGTGTGGAGCAAGTAGTGCCTGTCAGCGTGCCTAGTACCCCGGCAAGATGGCGGATGGAAACTTTATGCCCCACTCTTGCTCAGTCACCTGGTAAAGGCTGCCCTGGGGCGAAGTGGCCCTCTGTAGCTGAGAGAACCAGAAGGAGTGGAAGTCTGGGGGCTGGGGGCTGAGCCTCCATTCTCTCTTCCCAGCCCCCCACAGCTGGGCAGTGAGTCCTTACTCCAAGGAGGTCTAGGCAGTGCATCTCTGTGCCCGCCATAGTTTGACAGTTATGGAAGCTATAATTTATTGAGCTCTTAGTCCCAGCTGTACAATTAGCATCCTTTACAGGTGAGGAAACTGAGGCTCAGAAAGCCCGAGGTCACACAGCTGGGCCAGAAAGTAGGGGAGCTAAACAACTGGACAGGCTAACTCTAGAACATCCATTTTTAACTGCTGATCTTAAGGGGCATAGCTATTTGGGGACCAAACAGATACTTTTTCAGAGTGAGTTCTTTTAAATAGAAAAGCTTATATGTATGTGTATATATGTGTGTGTGTGTGTGTGTGTGTGTGTGTGTGTGTGTGTGTGTAGCTCATATATATATATGAGCTATATGGGGACCAAACAGATACTTTTTCAGAGTGAGTTCTTTTAAATAGAAAAGCTTATGTGTATGTGTATACATATGTGTGTGTGTGTGTGTGTATAGCTCATATATATATATGAGCTATATGGGGACCAAACAGATACTTTTACTCATATATATATATATATATATATATATATATATATATATATGAGCTATATGGGGACCAAGCAGATATTTTTTCAGAGTGAGTTTTTTTAAATAGAAAAGCTTATGTGTATGTGTATATATGTGTGTGTGTGTGTATAGCTCATATATATATATATATATATATATATGAGCTCATATATATATATATATATGTACATATATATCATATATATATGGTGGTGATCATAAAGGAGCCCTTTATATTTTTGCCTGGCCACATGCTTCTCACTGTCCCCAGTGGGGATGGAAAAAACTTGGTCTGTCCCCTTCCCCCATTATCAATTAATCCTGCTGAGGGAAAGGACAACCCTTGGGCACAGCCTCCTCTCCAAATCTTATGCCCACTGAGCTGGGACTCAAGAAGCACAGTCAGTGAAGAAAAACCCTGCAGTACAGTTCCAAAGATATCAAAGGGGCTAAGGGAAATTGCCTTACTGAGAGAATTACTCAGTTTTCGTGCTTTTGCAGAAAGGCTTTCTGGAGATGAGAGATGCTGGGGGCTGCAGGAGAGCCTGGAGGCTGAAGCACTTTTCTTTGTTCAGGGCCTCACCAGGGGAGTGAGGCAGTCTCGCTTTAACTCAGCTTCCTGTGCTGTGCTTCGAGTTGATCTGTGGTGGAGGAATGACTATGATGGTTCTGCAGGTGTGATGTTCTAGGTAAGGTTGGTTTGATTTCATTTATCTCCCCTGTCACCCACCCACCCACCCTCCCATCCACACATTCACCCATCCACCCACCCATCCATCCATCTATCCATCCACTCACCCACCCACCCATCCACCCATCCATCCACCCATCCACACAAACCCCACCCATCCATTCATCCATCCATCCATCCATCCATCCATTCATCTACTCATCCATCTATCCATCCATCCATCCATCCATCCATCCACTCATCCATCCATCTACTCATCCATCCATCCATCCATCCATCCATCCATCCATCCATCCATCTACTCATCCATCCATCCATCCATCTACTCATCCATTCATCCATCCATCCATCCATCCATCCATCCATCCACTCATCTATCCATCCATCCATCCATCCATCCATCCATCCATCCATCCATCCACTCACCCACCCACTCATTCAACCACCCATCCATCCATCCACCGACCCAACCATACACCCACCCACCCATCTACCCAAATCCCCACCCATCCATTCACCCACTCACCCATCCATCTATCCACCCACCCATCCACCCATCCATCTACCCACCCACCCATCCAACCATCTAATCATCCCACCCACCCCATCCAACCATCTACCCAGTCCATTCACCCATCTACCCATCCATCCACCCACTCACCCATTCATTCATTCACCCAGTGGCTACTTTGTGAGTCCACTGTGTGCCAGACACTGTTCTAGGCACTGAGGAAACAACAGTGAAAAAGACATGGTTGTCATGGAAAGCAGGTCCTGGGCCTTCCTGCTCCCTCCTCTCCCGGCTGAGAAGTAAGAACTGTCAGCACTAGAAGCTGTCAAGGGCCAGATAGTAAATATTTTAATCTTGAGGGCCCAAAGGTCTCTACAGTAGCCACTCATCTCTGCCCACATAGCTTGAAAGCAGCCACAGACAACATGTGTGTGGCTGTGTTATTTTTTTATTTATTATTATTAAATATTTTATTTTTAAGCCATATCTACACTCAATGTGGGGCTCAAACTCACAACTCTGAGATCAATAGTCTCATGCTCCACCAACTGAGCCAGCCAGGCACCCCCATGGCTGTGTTCCATAATAAAATTTTATTTACAAAAACAGGCCAGCTGGGAGTAACCCCTGAAGAAACACAGAACTGGGAAGGACCTCGGAGCCCAGTGGTTTTCAACCATGGCTGCATAGTCAAATCAGTCAGGAAGCTTTATTTTATTTATTTACTTATTTAACAGGTGACCTGATTTTTTTTTAAAGTTTATTTACTTTGAGAGAGAGAGACAGAGACAGAGAATCCCAAGGAGGCTCCATCCTGTCAGTGCAGAGCCTGACGCAGGGTTTGATCTCACAAACTGTGAGATCATGACCTGAGCCAAAGTCAGATGCTTAACTACCTGAGCCACCCAGGCGCCCCTAGGATCTGATTTTTTGACTCTAGCCAGCCAGCCTCTATCTGTGACCTGAGCTGCCTCTTGGGGTTGGAAGGAGGGCACCTGCTGTCCATTATTCTTTTCTGTACCAGCTCTCTCCTTCTGACAGGTGGGTTTCCCCAGGTAAGATATAGATGGCCTGATCTATGATTTAAGTTGAAGATGTGATGTTGAGGGCACCCTGAGGGCCCTCTGGAGGAGTGGATTTTGAGCTCATCCGTTTGGGGAGGCAGCAGAGGGCAGTTGTAAATGCAGGCTTTGGAGGGAAACAGAACTCCATTGGTAGCTGCGTGACTTTGAGCGAGTTATTTAACCCCTCTGAGACTGAGTGTCTCCATTTATAGAATAGGGACCATAATACCTGCCTTGCGAGAGAGAGTGTTGTAAGAATTAGAGGAGATAATGCGCACAAATGTTTATCGTCATTCCTGGCACCCACCTCGTGCTAATAAACAGAAGCTATTACAGTATTTTTATTTCATCTCGGTATTAGACCCACTTCTGTGCCTTCCACAGCCTTCTGTGTGGTATGCTTAACAAAGTGAGAGGCAGGAACCCAGCTGGAAGACAGAGGGCATTCCAGGCTTGGGGAATGGTCGCGGGAAGGCCCTGAGGTGGGAATGATTGAGCTGTGATGAGATCCAGCTCCGAGGCGACACTCAAATGTCACCGGCCCTGTCTGTCTCTGCCTCTGCCTCCCAGAACCCATGCCTCTCCCCACTCCTGAGCTCTGGTTCTCTGCAGGTAGAGTTCTTACTGCTATCTGTTGGTTTAGGGAAATGCTCTCGGTGTGAGAGCAGGCATGCTGTTTATGTTGGAGGCTAGGACCCTGTGTGGCATACAATAGGCACAGCCAGTCAGGCTGTAAGGAGAGTGACTTCCTGATAACCATGAAGAGCGACAGGGCAGGCAGGGAGGCCTGTGGCCGGGAGGCTAAGGAGCTTCCATTTGGTGCAACAGGAAATGGGAAGCCACAGTTGGCTGAGCTGGGACTTGTAAACAGGAGCCTTCCAGGGGTTCCTGGGGGACCCTGTGCTGCCCTGCCCCAAAAGCCGTCTGCTCTGGGAGGACAGGTGCACCAGCCCCAAGCAGGGAGGGGAGTACGTCCCTGCCCATCACTGCCACATCCTTCCAAGCGTATGTTGGATGCGGCTGCTCCTCCCAGAGCTTGCAACCCATCGCCTTGGTCACTGCCAAGGCTGGGCCTAAGGCGTCTGAGCCCAAGGTAACCACTCTGCCTGACGGTGCTGGGCACCATGGCCCAGGGAGGAGGTGAGAAGGAGGAGACAGGTGAGGGAGGGGCAAGGACTTCTCTGTGTCCTCACAAGGCTGGCCTCAGCGATAGGAGAGTCAGTGGGCCTAGAAAGGGACCATGTGCAGCTGTTTTGGGGTTCGGCCATCCGGGACACAAGGGATAACTGCATCCAGAATTCTGATGTCACCTTTTGTGTCTGGAATAATATAGCATCATCTTGACAAAGTGCTTTACTGTGACTTCTCCCAGGCTTCTCCAGCCTCTCTGGTTGCTTTCTCAGGGCTCAGAGGTCTTTTCTCGGGTGGGCCACCTGTGGAAAAGGTGTTGGCTTTTCAGCTGGCACTGATGTACCCTAACCTACCCATGCCTGACCTTCTCCATCAAGATAAAGTGGCAGAAGGGCCCCCATCCCCTGGCCCTTCTGTGGCTTCCCCTGGGATCGGGGTGTCGTGGGGAGGTGGTCCAGGAAGCACGCCGTGTGATCTGCCTCCAGGGGTGCCACTCATCCTCTGCACCTCGAGGTTTGTCCTTCCCCAAGAATCCCCTCCCAGGCTGGTGTCCGCTCCGTCCTCGGTACCCCTCGGGTGGAGAGGCTGTAGAATAATCCATCTGGATAGAGAGCGTGGGATCGATGTGCTGTTTTTAGTTCCGTGGGAGAAGTCACAACAAGGGGTTGTAACTTCTCTGCAATTTCTCTCCTCCATCAGGCATCTGTTGGCATGCTGTGAGGAGGTTCTCATCTGAGCACAGGGCTTGTATCTGGATCCAGCCTCATGGATGTGTCCTGGCCTCATGGCCCCTTCTGCCTCTGCTCTGAATGAGGGGAGCTGTTTTAGGCGTTTGTCATCCTTTTCTCCCCACCGCCGCCCCTGCTCTGGCTGACTCACACATGGCCTCTAGCCCTCACTGCCTTGAGTGGCACCTGCCCATGCCTCGGTTATCTCTTCTTTCTTTAAAAAATTTTCTTTTAAAATATTTATGTATGTTTGAGAGAGAGAGAAAGAGACAGAGCATGAGCGGGAGAGGGACAGAGAGAGAGGGAGACACAGAATCGAAAGCAGGCTCCAGGCTCTGAGCTGTCAGCACAGAGCCTGACGCGGGGCTTGAACTCCCAAGCTGTGAGATCATGACCTGAGCTGAAGTCAGACGCTGAACCGACTGAGCCACCCAGGCGCCCCAGGTTACCTTGTATTTCATGCTCCATCTGAGCCAGTGCTTTCCTTGATGCTTCCCCTGACCTCCAGCACATCTGGTCAGCTTAGTCACCAGTCTGACCATGTGCCAGGCCCTGTGCTATGTCCCAGAGATCTAGAAATGAACAGGGACTCCCTCTGCCCTGGGGAAACCGGCTGCCCTGGTGGGAGGAGAGGCTCAGAGACTAACACAGGATGCTTGTGCCAAGGCAGAATGTGCCGGCGGCCTTGGAGTTCACAGAGGGAACCTCTCATCTTCTGTAGGAGAGCGATTAGCAGCTCTGGAACTCAGACGGCCAGGGTTTTGCTCCAGACCAGTCAAATATAGAGGGTCTGATATTTGGGGGGGAAATGATTTTAGATTTTGTAAGTAAAAAATGTTGCTACATTTACCTGATGATAAGACATTCCTTCTACACGGCAGGATGCCTGATAAGAAGAGCAATGATTTAAAATAGGAAGCTTCCAGATACATATTTAATGATATCTTCCTCCCCACTTCCTCCCTCGCCGTATCGGGAACAACCAAGTCGATCTTTGTCCTTGGCGTGGGCGTTAGGATTGCCAGTGACAGTTCAGGTAAGAGTGAACCCGGGAACAGGTGCTGCTTGAGCTGAGTCTTGATGGGTGAACGGGACTTTGCCAGCTGGAGGGGTTGGGGAGGTGGAGGGAGTTCTGGGTGAGGGATGGAGGTGTGAAGGTACCCACCATTTCCAGAAGAATAAACATGGTTTGGTTGGGCAAAGGCTTAAGGGAAAAAGGGCAAGAGATGGTCCTCAAATGGTAGGTGGGGCCGGATCCAGGGGGCTTTAATACCCCCCGAAGGGGGTCATGGTTTCCCACCTTCAGGCCTTTGCTCATCATAGACTATGAGCCCCTCAGAAGCAAGGCTAGGACTGGGGTGAGCAAGTGGTGTGCCAAGGGAGCAACGTGTAAGGAGGCACTCACTCTCAGAGTTGTGCCAGAGCAGGGCTGGCCCCCTGAGGGTGAGCACGTCCTTTGTGCACTCTCGGTGCTTTCCTTGCCTCCCCCTAGACCCAGTGCTGCTCAGGAGAGAGGTCACATTGTGTAAATCTTTGTACCCCTACGACCTAGGACAGTGCCTGACCATAGTAGCAGACTAATAAACGCTTAACTGAATGAATGAATGAATGAATGAATGAGTGGTGTTTTTTGGTTTTGTTTTTGTTTTTTTCTGTCTGGAATGTGTTTGCCCTCCTCATGGCCAGTCAAGGTGTGTCATTTCTTTTATGGCTTACTTCGTCCCTGCAGCCCCTCCAGGTACACCTCCCCTGAGTCCTCAGCTCTTACATTGTGTCAACGTCCCATCTCCCAACCAGATTGTGTGGCTGTGCTTGGAAGAAGAGGTAACCACAGTGGGTGCTTACACTGGAGGCTGACCAAATCTCAGAATCTTCCCTGGGCAGGCTCAGTAGGTCTAGAATATCCTGGCCCCTTGGACGGGAAGGACCAGCCACCACTGCCACTATTGCTGCTGTCGCTGCTGTGTAGGGTCTCCTTCCCCTCTCCCTCCCTCCTCTTTATGGGGCCAGACTCAGAAAAGCTTCTGGAGGTGGTGTCTCCAAACTGCTCCTCCACAGTACTACCCACTTACCCAGCCTGCTTCCTCTGCTCAGCCCCTTTGGACCACGGCCAGCTGATCACTGCTCACGCAGTTACGAAGGCCCCAGAGGTCTTTTGAGACACCCACCCCTCCCTGCCCTTCTGACTGATGGGACTCCTCACCAGTTGCGGAACCCATTGGCTCTTGGCTGAGAAATGAGGTTAAACCTGGACACCGCTGGGATATGGAAGCTGGGGGATGATTAATGATACTACTCAGGAAGGGTTGAGACATTTGCATTTCTGTCCAGCAGAGGATCTATTTCAATCAGGAAGTTACTCTTGCTGCCCAAAGAAGCAGAATAGTCCCCTCCCACGCTCACTTACTGCTGAAGGGAGGATGGTCACGCAGCATCGTGTGGGCAGTGCAATCACAGAGCGCCCAGGCGGGAGAGCTGAGCTGCAACGACGCGCCCAGAAGGGGGCCACTGCCCCTCATCCATGAGAGCTGGTATCCTGAGAACAATAGCCCTGAGTGCACCGACCTCTGAGGAACGCTGTTGCGAAAGAATCAGTGTTCAGGTGAACGCTGCGCAGTTACAGAGAATGGGACAATCTGCAAAAAGCAACAAAGAACGGGAGACCGTGCCAATTTTTTTGTATGGTGGAAACAGCATGGGGGCCCCCAGAGAAGGTCCAATGTCTGCAAAAGACAGAACAGATTCCACTTTAGTCAGGGAAAGAGCTGGAATATCTTGGTAGCCAATCCTGACCATAGGTTTCTCACCAGCTGCTATGGTTGTTAATTACACCTGAGAGGCAGCGTAATATACTGGCAATGAGCACTGCCATCTTCTAGCTGTGCACCTTCAGGCAAGTTTCTTAACCTTGCTGGGACTTAGTTTCCTCATGTATAAAATGGAGATAATTGTTTCTACCCCATAAAACTGTAAAGATTAAATAAGCCCTTAGAAGAGGGCCTGGCACACAGTGGATGCTGTCTAAGTATTAGCCAGTGATGATAATAAAAATATTTTCTGCGTAATTAATTACATTGGCCTTTCATTCTAAGCCTGGAAGGGTTCCAACATTTAAAACATCAATTCTTTGTCCTTTTCGTGAAGTCCAAGTTCAAGAACATTTCCAGACATTATGGATACCTGGGTCAGGTGGCCCTTACCTGACGTAGAAAGCCAAGATTCTGGAGCCCAGAAAGGCAGGCCAGGTAAGCAGCACCGCCCCCTTCCTAGATCCCATCCTTTTAAGGTCCATCCCTATGTGCTTGGGTTCAAGTCATACAGACACAGCGCACCCTGGCCTTTTGGAGCAGGCTGAAGGCAGCCATGGACCCTACCTCACATTCTGAGTGTCTGCTTCTCTTAGCAATGGTGGAGAGCTTTATCTTCCTGGGGGGAGGCACTGGCAAAGTAGAAGGAAGAAAGGTTCAATATTTGGCTGGCATATGTTTGTTTGTTTTTTCCCCATTCCCTTGTGCAGGAGTGGGAAGAGCAGGCCCAGGATGGATTTTCTGTCATCACTGCTCAGGGTCTAGGAGCTGGAGCAGTGTGGCATCCCTACCCGGCCCGGCAGCTGAAGGTGAGAATATAATAAACAGGCAGCTGCTGGAGGGGAGGTGAGAGAAAGGGCAGGTGGGGATGGGGTGCTTTGAACCTGTTCTGGGCCCCCCTGATGCTGGCCTCCCTGACGCTGGCCTGGGCAGCAGCTCTGTGGAAGCGGTCTGGGAGTCCTCATGCACCCAGGCAGGTCTCCCCTCCTGGGTACCTTGCCTTACCATCCTATTTGCCGTATTGTAACTGTTGGTGGAGAGGTGTGCTAGATTGTTGGGGCTGCTGATTGGGTCTGTCCCCAAGGCCTTCCCACTCCCTTCTTCATTGATCAGACTTTCTTGGCCAGGGGAGCAGATGCCCTTGTGTCTCCCAACTCATCCCCTTGGACCACTTCCAATGGTGGTGTTGGGACAGTTCGGTTCCACCCCAAGCAACCGCCACCTGGCCTCGAAGTGCTGGAAGCTGGTTCAGCCCTTGCACAGGGCAGCCTGGAAGGGCAGGGGTAGGGTAGGGGCAATCCTTAACCACTGGGGAACAAGGATAGGCGGAGAAGTATTTCAGCCTCCGGTCCTTCAGGGCTCAATCCCGCAGTGTATTCCACATGGCGTCCGGTGCTAAGCAGCCCAATAACTCACCCTTCACTGGCTTTCCTGCCACCCCCATTTTACTCTCCTCATGCGAACTTCCTGCAGTCACCTCCCCAGGGAATTCCCTGCATCCTGGTTGTCTCCGGCTCTGCTTTCTGAGAAAAGCAAGCTCAGATATCACGGGGCCACCGGACTTGGCAAAAGTGATTGGTCTAAAAGACAGGGGTGTCACCCAAGCAGGCCAATCAGAATCCTTCCCTGGGAGAACAGCCCCTCTTTTGTGGGGGCTGCTGAGGTTGCCAGGGCCAAGTGCTTGGGCGCTGGAGAAGACTATGGCTGTGTGGGAGAGAGCGGGGCTGTGGTGAAAAGAGGAGAGACGAGCAGGGGCAAGAGAGGGCTGGGGAGAGTCTTGGTGTCCCGAGCCCCTCGTGTGAGCTCCAGGGGTTCCCGTTCCTGTTGCTTTTCCCCAGCGCTGGATCCCCGGAGCCTTCCCAGCAACAGAGACAACAAATGTCCCGAAGTTGGTGTGAACTGGGATTCTGTTCCTTGCAACTGGGAGAGGCTTAGCTGGTAGCATGCTTCTGCGTCCCCCAGGGGAATAACTCCTTGAGCTCCTGGACTCTCCGCCTTTGCTTAGATCCTAGGACAGTGCCTAACGGCGTCAGGTGCTCGGGAAACTGGGCCCAACGGATGAATGAATGGATGCTAGTGGCCCAACACGTGTGCCTTTGCCGCTTTTTCTCCCTGCCCTCAGGTGGCCTATCTACAAGAGCCTGTTTTCCTGTGAAATGGGAGAAGATAATTAACCTTTTGATTGTGTAGAAATTAAGAGTAAAAAATTGACTAGAGGATTCAGATCCCTTGTTTGAAGAGAAAAGGTAGGGCAATGGAAAGGAACTAAGCGTACTTAGTATTTACTTGCACACCAGATTAGATACATTATTTCGTAAAAGTTTTACAACAACCCCACAGAGTGGGTATTATGCCTGTCTTAAAACTGTGTAGACTAAGGCATGGGGTAGTCAACACTCTTTCTGAACTTTTACAAACAGTAATCATTACACCCAGGGTTTGATTGAAGCCATCCTAATAGATGTCTGGGGGTATCTTGCTGTGGTTTTAATTTGTATTTTTTTTTTAATTTAACTTATTTTTGACAGAGAGGGACAGACAGAGCATGAGTGGGGGAGGGGCAGAGAGAGGGAGACGCAGAATCCAAAGCAGGCTCCAGGCTCCGAGCTGTCAGGACAGAGCCCGATGCAGGGCTCGAACCCATGGACTGTGAGATCATGACCTGAGCCACCCTGGCGCCCCTTAATTTGCATTTCTTAACATCAAGGGTCTTTTCATGCACTGATTTGCCCTTTGTATCTCTTGTGTGGTAAATGTTTGTAAATTTTTTTTTATCCATTTAAAAAATTGATTGTTTATCGGGTTGGTTTTTATTGGCTTGTTATTGAGTTTTGCAAGTTCTTTTTATATTCTGGATACCAATCTTTTTTTTTTTTTTTTTTTTTTTTTTTTTTAGTGTTTATTTTTGAGAGAGAGAGCATGCAAGATTCGGGGTGGGCAATGTGACAGGGGGACAGAGGATCCAAAGCGGGCTCTACGCTGACAGCAGCAAGCCCAACGCGGGGCTCAAACTCACAAACTGTGAGGTCACAACCTGAGCTGAAGTTGGACACTTAACCAACTGAGCCACCCAGGCGCCCCTGGATACCAGTCCTTAAAAAAAAATTTAGGGGTGCCTGGGTGGCTCAGTCGGTTAAGTGTCCGACTTCGGCTCAGGTCATGATCTCACGGTCCGTGAGTTGGAGCCCGGCGTCGGGCTCTGTGCTGACAGCTCAGAGGCTGGAGCCTGTTTCAGATTCTGTGTCTCCCTCTCTCTGCCCCTCCCCCGTTCATGCTCTGTCTCTCTCTGTCTCAAAAATAAATAAACATTAAAAAAATTTTTTTTAAATTTATTTTTAAGTAATCTCTACACCCAACGTGGGGCTGGAACTCACGACCCCGAGACCAAGAGTTGTGTGCTCCACTGACTCAACCAGCCAGGCACCTCTGGATACCAGTCCTTTATTAGATACGATATATGCTTGGCAGATATTTTCTCTCAGCCCTTTGCTTGCCTCTTCATGTTCATGATAGTGTCTCTTGAACGGCAGAAGGTTTTTATTTTGATATGGTTCAATTGATCAATTTTTTTTCTTTTATGCTTAAGTCTTTTTTGTGCCCTCGATCCAGAATTTGAACCCAGATCTGTGAGCCCCAAAGTCCTTCCTCTCATTACATTTAGGTAGTGTTTCCTCAAAAATCTATCTTTAGACCCGTTCCAGGTGGGTACCACCTGAATCCTTCAAGGAGCTTGCTAAAAATACCGAGTCCTGAGTCCTCACCCTGGGGAATCTGCTTCTGTGGTCCCAGCTTGATTCGGGAATCTGTATATTTAACAATTTCCTGTGACTGGGTGATCAGCTAGATGTGGGATGGGTTTAATGCAGGGCTCTTGGCATCCCTGAGCCTTTAAACTTGTTCATTTCTTGGCTTCCAGCTGGGTCCTGCAAAGTGTTGCTGAAGGTGGCATTTCTTGGTCTGTTTCTTATTGTGCCCCCTCTCCTCCCCCTCCCCCTCCCCCAGCTCCCGAGCACAGTCAACATCCATCAGTCGATCAAGACACGCTTTTGAACTAACCTACCTACCCTCCACCAGTCGGGGGGAGAGGCAGCCCCATCCCACAGCTGGCACTAAGTGGAACCAAGTAGAAACTATGATTATTGACCTTGGTATGAAGTGCTTGTGTGCACCCCCCTCGAGCTGTGGGCGGCCACTGAAGTTGGTTTCCTCAACCTTCAGCCCAGCCGGAGGGTTCCCCACCTGGAGAGACTGTTATTTTAAAGTACCTCCAAGATTGGCTTATTGGACTGGAAAAGGACACTTCTGCAAGCGAACAGCTGTGCCAGCCTCCAAATAAAAGAAAACCATATTCAGGTGCGGTAGGTGGGACGGAGAAATGGAGTGTGTTTTGGTTTAAGAGCAAAAACAAGTGTCTAGAGCTTTTAGCAACTTCCTCTGGCATGTCAGATCTTTGACCTGCTTTCCCTGAGCAGATGGAGTTCTTAGGGGGCAGAAGTGAAGTTCACCTTCAAACCATGGGCACCAAAAAGGGTAGCAGGTCAGGGAACTAAGATCTGTTGAACCCCTACTCTGAGCCAGGTCTTTATATTTTATTCGATCCTTTCAATAACTCATAAGGTCGATATTATTATTCATGTTTTACAGACGGGGGAAACTGAGGCCCAGAGAGGTTCTAGAACTGCCAGAAAGTGCTGGATCCAGGATACAGAACATTAGCTAAAGCTGAGCTATGGTAAGAAAGAGGCCTCCACATACAGCTCGAAGGATGTTGATGTTTATTTCTTTCTCATCTAACAGTCCCAGGTCAGTAGGAAAGCCCTGCCCCAGGCAGTCACTCAGGGACCCGGGATCCCACCATCTGTCAATTCACAGGTTCCTACAACTGGAGTTGGCAAACTTTTTCTCTAAAGAGCCAGAGAGGGAGCATTTTAGGCTATGCCAGATGTGTGGTCTCTGTCCTTGCCATGCAACTCTGTTGTATCATGAGAGCCGCCATAGACAATATGTAAATGAACGGATGTGGCTGTGTTTCAATAAAACTTTATTTACAAAAACAGTCCACAGACTGGATTTGGCCCAGAGGCCATGGTTTGCTCACGGCTACCCTAGAATAGTGGTTCTCAAAGTGTAGTTCTAGGGAACCAGCAGTATCAGCAGCATCTGAAAACCTGTTAGAAATGCAACCTCTTTTTTTTTTTTAATATTTATTTATTTATTTTTGAAAGAATAAGAGAGAGAGCACAAACACATGAGTGTGAGGGGCAGAGAGAGAGGAAGAGAGAATCCCAAGCAGGCTCTGTGCTGTTAGTGCAGAGCCTGACATGGGGCTCGAACCCACGAACCAAGAGATCATAACCTGAGCTGAAATCAAGAGTCAGATGCTTAACCGACTGAGACACCCAGGCACCCCCAGAAATGCAACTTCTGAAACCAACCCCCCAGACCTATTGAATTAGAAGCTTTGGGGGGTGGGGGCGCCTGTATGGCTCAGTTGGTTACGCATCCGACCTCGACTCAGGTCATGATCATGGTTTGTGGGTTCAAGCCCCATATTGGGCTCTGTGCTGACAGCTCCGAGCCTGGAGCCTGCTTCAGATTCTGTGTCTCCCTCTCTCTCTGCCCCTCCCCTGCTCATGCTTTCTTGCTCTCTCTCAAAAAATAAACAAAACATTTAAAAAAATTATTAAAAGAATAAAAAAGGAACTTTGGAGGTGGATCCCAGGAATCTGTTTTTTTAACAAGCCCTCCAGGTGATTCTCAATGCATGTCGAAGTTTAAGAACCTCTGTTTTAGAGCCCTCTCAGGCCTGCTTCACACGAGCACCACCTAGGGAGCTTTCAAGGCTCTTCAGTGCCCAGGCAATTACACTGGACCCTCTGGGATGGGATGCAGGCACCCACATTATGAAAGCTCCCTGGCTGCGTCTCAGGTACATCCGGTGTGGAGAAGTACCGTCCTCGAGCACCGTCACCCTCTGCGCGGTCAGAGATGGTTTGCAACCCGACCTGTGACACAGCCGCCTCTCCGAGGGGCATACCCGGTGCTCCCCGAGGTCTGGGATTTGGTTTCTCCTTTTGTCTTATCTCTCAACCCCTCTACACCCTGGCCCCTTCCTGGGGCCCCTGTCTAGGGCTTCATGATAGGGAGGATCTTGGTTCCAGGCTAACCCTTCTCTGGCAGGAGTGGGGCAGGAAGAGTGGATGACTCAGTGGCAGGTGAGAGGGTGTGGAACGGAAAGAAAGCGGGAGGTAGAGAACCAGGAGAGGGAGGCAGGAGGAGAACTTGGGTATGGAGGCAACTAGCACAGTGGGCTGTCCCTGGAGCTCAGCAAAGGCCAGTTCCCCTCCCTGCCCCTGCTATGCGGTGACAAAGAGCAGTATCCTGGTATCCCCAAGTCTTCCTTTATACACGCCTACATGGCACTTACTGTTTGCTTGGAAGCACTCTACGTGCTTTCCGTCAGTTAACTCATTGTATCCCCGCAGCAACCCTCTGGGGTAGGGACTATCATCACTCCCATTTTATAGATGGTGAGACTGAGGCTTTAAGAGGTTGAGGTGATTTACACAAGGTTACATAGGTGGTAAGCAGTAGAGATGGGATTCAACTCAGAGACTCCGGCTCCGGAGCTGAGCTATTGGCCACCGTGCTACCTCTCTTCGTCACAGACACGTGGTATTATTATTCCCATTTCACAGATGGAAGCATTCCCGCAGTAACCTGCTCCAGATCGCAGAGCCAGGAGGCGGTGGAGGCGGGATTTGAACCCAGCTGTCTCCACCACCAAAGCCCTTGCATTTGCCAGTTTGCCCCGCGGCCTGCTTTCGGCTCCCCTCCCGCCTCCCTTCCATCCGTCCGTCCATCCGGCATATTCTGGGTTCGCACGTGTGCGGCTGACTCACGGGGGAGCAGGGGAGCCCATCCTCCGGAGTGGGAAGGCAGACTTTATTTCTGTTCAGAGCTGTCTCGGGTTGGCGCTGGGAGAGCTGCCAAACCCAGCTGACACATTTCCCCCGGCCAAAGCTGCCGAGTGGGTGGGCAGCCCCGGGGGACCCCGGGGGGCCGTGACACCAGCTCCTCAGATGAGTCTCTCAGCACCCGGGGGAGAGCAGGCATGCCTGCTTCATCTGCTTTAGCTACAGTCTCTTTCCCTCAGGGGATTTACTGGTTCCAGTTGCTACACTGTCTTTCTCACTTCCTCTCTGCTCTGGTCCGGAGCCAAAAGAAACCACAAGAAACCATTTGATCCAGGCTCTCCTTTAGGCAACCAAGGTAATCCTGGTTGTTCCCATTTTACAGATGCAGTAAGTGAAGCTAGCTGTGGCTCCTAATTGAATTGTCCTCTTTCCAACAGCCCTGTGATTTCCTAAATGTCCCTGATGGTAAGAGTCACCTAGGGGTGCTTGTCAACTACCTAGATCCCGAGTCCTCTGCTCTGGAAATTCCAAAGCAGGAGGTGAGAGCTGGGGTCCAGGAGTGTGCCTGTTAACAGGGTGATTCTCTCGTCACCAGGGACCCCTGTTGGGTGTGGGGATTCTCCCCCACTTCAGGTGCAAGACCTGGGCCGGCTCTGTCTCAGCTATGCCCAAAATGGTAGTAATTGCCCCCCTGAAGCTTGGATGAGTCTTGTGGGTTTAGCTGCTCACTTGGCAACATTTCAGGAAATCAGGAAGGGACTCGTAGGACGGTGTGGGTGGTACCTCTGTCCTCTCTGGCCAGTTCTGCTGTGTCCTCCAGAGGAGGTTTTCGAGGGTCATTGGAGACCTCCCAAGTGTCCTCAGATAGAGGATACCTTATCCCCACCTCAGCCAACCTTCCCGATACCGAGGGATTCCCTACTTGCTAGAGGTCCCTGGTCCATTTGTTTCTGGACTGGGCAGGAAAAGCCAAAAGACATTGGAGGGAGAAGTTTGTTTCAAGGTGTGATGGGTTTAAAATATGAATGGGAATTCTTTGATACTCCATCCTGTAGAGATGGAGCCTGGTTCCCCGTTCCTTGAGTGTGGATGGACTTAGTGACTTCTTTCTAATGCATAGAATAAAGTGGAAAAGGCGATATTCAACTTCTGAAACTAGGTCACAAAAAGGACTGCGCCTGCCTTCTCTTTCTTGGATTACTGTGTGGAGGAAAGCCAGCCGCCAGGTTGTAAGGACGCTCAAGAAGGCCAGTGGAGGGTCGCCTGGGTGGCTCAGTCGGTTAAGCGTCTGACTTCGGCTTAAGTCATGATCTCATGACTGGTGAGTTTGACCCCGCGTCAGGCTCTGTGCTGACAGCCTGGAGCCTGCTTCGGGTTCTGTGTCTCCCTCTCTTTCTAACCCTCCCCCACTTGTACTCTGTTTCCCTCCCTCCCTCTCTCTCTCTGTCTCTCTCTTGAAAATAAATAATAAACATGAAAAAAAAAAAAAAAAGAAACCCAATGGAGAGATATATCCATTTCCTGTACAGAGTTCCTAAAACCCTTGTAATTTTTTTTTTTTTGAGGTGGGGAGGGGGGCAGAGAGAGAGGAAGAGAGAGAATCTTAAGCAATTTTCACACCCAGCATGGAGCCTTACTCAGGGCTTGATCTCATGACTTGATCTCATGAGATTGTGACCTGAGCTGAAATCAAGAGTTGGACACTTAACAGAGCCACTCAAGTGCCCCTAACCCTTGTAATTTCTTTTAAAAATCATTTATTTATTTTGAGAGAGAGAGAGAGAGAGAGCATGAGTGAGGGAGGGGCAGAGAGAGAAGGAGAGAAAATCCCAAGTAGGCTCTACGCTGTCAGTGCAGAGCCTGATTTAGGGCTCGACCCCACAACTGTGAGATCATGAGCTGAGCTGAAATCAAGAGTTGGTCACTTAACCAACTGAGCCACCCAGGAGCCTCAACCCTTGTAGTTTTTTAGGTGGTAAGAGCACTAGGAGCATTTTTGGTTCTAATATTTGGTCTTCGTCCCTGGTTCCTGACACAGAGCTCCTAAATCTCTTGGAATTTCCCGGGTGACAGGACTGTCTTTTGTTTTAATGAAGTGACTCTTGGTAGGGCTCCTGGATGGTTTTAGGATGGGAGCTGGTCACCAGAAAGACTAAACCATGATTTGGAGCTTGCAACTTTCAGCTCTGCCTCCATCCTCTCGGAAGGGAAGAGGAACACATTGACTCGATGATTGGTCATGCCTATGCGATGGAGACTCCATAAAAGTCCCCAAAGCATGGGGTTCAGAGAGCTTCCAGATTGGTGCATACAATCCATGTGCCAGGAGGGTGGTGTACCCCATCTCCATGGGGACAGAAACTCTTGTGCTCCAGATTCTTCTGGACCTCACCCTATATACCTCTGCTTCTACCTGCCCATCTGTATCCTTTATATTATCTTTTATTATATAACAAATGGGTAAACCTAAGTGTTACCCTGAGTTATGTGGGCCATTCTAGCAAATTATTGAACCAAAGAAGGTGATCGTGGGAACACCAATTCATGGCCAGTTGGTCAGAACTGTAGTGACAACCTGGGACTTACAATTGGCATCTGGAGTGGTAGTGGGGGGGAGCAGTCTTGTGGGACTGAGCCCTCAACCTGTGGGATCTGAGGCCACCTCCAGGTAGACAGTGTCAGAACTGAGTTAAAGTGTAGGACTCTCGCTGGTGTTGGAGAATTGCCTGATGTGTGGAAAATAATTCCCACCCAGGAGTGAAGTGTGGTCATGTGAGAGCAAGGGAGAAGCTCAGGAGTGTTTTCGATACAGTTGTTTTGAGCTACTAAGTTTCGTGTGATTTTTAAAAACACATCAATAGACAACTGCAGGAAGCTTCTTGTAAGCCCCACCCTCTTCCTGAAGAACCCGGTGGGCTCCTTGGTACTTGTGAGGAGGCGAGCCTCCTCCTGCCATTTAAGACCATCAAATTCTACGGCACCCTCCCAACCAGCCTCTCTCCGAGTGGTTTGAGTCTAGGCTTCTCAGGCCTCCTCGGGAGGAACCCCCCTCTGTAGACACCCTCACTCCCCTGCGCCCATCTCTCACAGTAGGAGTACCGGAAAGGCAGATGGATGGGGTGTCTGCACAGCTTGAGGGGCAAGGTGTGGGGACAGGCAGATAGGGCAAGCCCCAGGAAGGACAGATGGACAAGCATCCAGCTCTCCCCTTTCCTGAATGGCCACAGGAGGAATGAGGTCGCCGCCCCATGCCTCTCGCAGAGATGCTGAGAGTGTGAATGAGAACAGCTTGTGAGGGGCTCTGACGAAGCGGCCTGGTGAGGAGACCTTTTGTAACCTTCCGGACCTGGAATTGAACCAGAGGACACATCACATGACCCAAGTTACTATGCCCTTTGAGCTTTCTTGGCTCACATCCCAAATGTTCTTACACTCTGCAGGGGCTCTTTAATCTGGTGAGGGATATGGATGTGTCTGGGGAGGGCGTGAAGGTTCTGAGATGCAGCGGGTGGGTTAAACCTCACGGGTATGTGCCCCTGTACCATTTCCCCCCTAGAATGTCTACAGCTCCTGAAAGGGGACTGGGACCCAGAAAAGGGTCTAACTTGGTACTGGGCTATCCAGACTGGCCCCACATTGATGTTTACTCCCAGCAAATCTGGTTCTGTGTTTAAGGGCTGTCGGCATTCACCCTGTACTGCCCTCTTCACTCTGCAACCCTAATACCCAACCTGCTTCGGGAGGTTTGAGATCAAACCAGCCAAGCAGGTGTACCCTCTGTCCTTCTCTTCCTCCCAGGCAGACCTCGGTTTCCTTGTACCTAAAAGTGGACCAGCCTTATGTTACAGCCACAGCCCAGGCTGCAGGTAATGTCCCCAGCAACAGGGAAATCCTCTGCTCCCTGCATATATCCTGCATCTCGACAGCCCCTTCTCAGGGATTTTGTTTACATTTTAATTTAACTGCACGGGCTTCTGCTCGTATAGGAGTTTTTGTATTTCTTGGACCTGAACGCGATTTTCTAACGTGACCTACCAACAGCGTTGTTCACCTGCTAATGGCAGTGATCATGGCAAAACGGCTTCTGTCTTGGTCTTATCTACATTCCTCTTCAATCCTTGTAATCCTGAAAGCTGATCTCAGTACGCTCATGAAAACCAAGAGCAGCGAAGAGGGAGGTTTCCACAAGGGTTGTTTACCTTGTTTCGTTTACCTTGTTTCGTTTTGTCTTGTTTACATTGTAATAAGTTCCTGAAAGTGTCTGTGAAAACCAAATGTACCAAAGTTGGGCCATGGCCTTATGTTATACAAGAGGCAGTGTGCCCTACCGGTTAAGTGCATAGCCATAGATCTCGGTGCCATGGGCATAGACCTGCCGCTTGCCATGGCCGAGAGAACTCTCTGCGCTTCAGTTTTCTGAAAACGGGAATGTTTATAGTAACTACCTTGCAGGGTTCTTGTGCAAATTAAGTGAATTAATGTATTGAAAGCACTAGAACAGGGTCTCTTATCCATGGTATGAGTTAGCAATTATTGTCGTATGTCCTAGGGTGGGTTCTACACTCAGCTGAAAAAAAGATTGGTGCCCTAGAGAGAGAGAGAGGGAGAGAGAGAATCCCAAGCAGGCTCCACGCTCTCAGCGCAAAGCTCGAAGCGGGGCTCCATCTCATGAACCATGAGGTCATGACCTGAGCTGAAATCAAGAGTCCGACGCTTACCTGGCTGAGCCACCCTAGCGTCCCACCGACGATCTATTTCTGAGGCTTCGTTTTCTATCTCTCACAAGCGAATCCAGTCGGCCAGCTCCAGACCGATGCACACTCAGCGAAAGCTAAAGGTTTTGCGGCTTTCAGCCACCTGATGACTTTCGTTTTAGTTCCAATTGTATCAAGTTTGTGAAACCTCTGTTTGTTACTACTAAAACTTGCACTTTTATTCTCCTGTTTTTGCTCATTCTTTGTACCAACGAACACAACAACATATTCAATTACGCCAGCACGGCGTATAGCACGGGCCAAATGGAGTGGCAGCGCTTCCAAAAGGGGACTTGTGTCACCTTTTGATATGTCAGTATGTTTGCTGGTGGATGTACAAAAGCTGGAGTTTGGTGAAGGGAAACCAATTTAGGAATGTTGAAGTCCACTATGACGGTGACAATGGTTCAGAAGCCAAGGACCATTGAGGCTGGGACATATGGCTGGGTTTGGGTCATGATCTACTTGTTGAAAGGACAGTTGTGACCATGAAGTTGGAGACAGTCATCCTTCGCCTGAAAAGCAGACCCATTCCGAGAGAGCTGGCTATAAAGCAACCATTCATAAGGCGAATCATGTTTTTGTTTGTTTGTTTAAATTCCATTGTGAAGTTAAGCTGGTCTTCTATAGGAAAATGGGTGGCTTTGACGAGTTTGGTGATGGGGCCAGGTCTATGTCATGCTGGGATTGTAGGGTCAGAGAGATTTAAGAATACTTTTAATAATTATCTGTTCCTTCCTGTAGCAGAAGCTTAAATGGAATCGTGAGTTCTGCCATGTACTCTGCTTCAGAAGTTCCGGGGAGCAGAGGACACTCGAGGTCGCATCCTCAGTGTGGCCTGGATCCTTCTCCCCTTTTGTTCTCCTGGAGAACGTCTTGCAGTATAGCTGGTAACTCACTAACATCTCCATTTCTTTAGCCCACATTTCTTTGTTTCGTTTTGCGATTGGGGTGAGTGAGACAGCGTTGGAATTCGTCACTCTCCTTACAGTTGGGGTTTATGTAATCTCGGTATTCTCCTTACTTTGGCGGCTAGATCCTGGATGTCGGAGAGGTCACATGTGACTCTGAGCAGTATGTCTGGCGTGGAGGCGTAAGAGAGGCCTGATGCCCACGGAGGATTTCACGTGTTAACAGGATGGCCCTGTATACAGAAGCAACCAAGGGCCCCAGCACAGGGACACCATCACCGGATAGCACCTCATAAGGACAAGACACTGAATTTCTCCTTTGCCCTCTCGTGGTAAGGCCCTCGACTTCTTAATTCTGGGTAGTGACCAAGCTTCTATAGGTCAGCTTGGCTGCCATTGTTCCTGTATGATTCTGGAGACTCCAAGAGGTTCTGGAGACAGAAGAGAGCCCAGTCTTATGGTCCTGGCCAGGTCACCATTTCCTCATTGACCTGTCATCATTATGCTTCCTCAGTCTCTTTGGGCTTCCCCGGCCCAGAGGACCTCACAGTCTCATCCAGTCTTTGGGTTAGGTAGTTCCGGGAGCTCATGCCTACCTCCTCTCTGCCGGCCTCGGGTACAGTTGTCATAGTTGACAGAGCAGGATGCCTGTCACAGTCCCCTGGTGGGGATGGGCACTCAATATGTGCTGTGCTTCCCTTTGAAAGCACCTTAACTCAAGAATTCTAGAAAACAAGCCATTGCCTACCGTTATCAATCCTGGAAGCTCCTATTTTCGTCAAGTTAATTTACTTCAAAGAAGGTGTGATAAATTGCTCAGACCCACTCGGAGATCCATTATAAGGGGGTCTGGCATCGAAGAAATTTTTTTATTTTCCTGATTATAAAAGCAATACGTGCTCATTCCAAAAACTTAAGAAAATGCAGCAAGATACATAAGAAGAAAGAAAATCTCCCAGAATCTTCTCTCTCAGAAATAACTACTATTAGCATTTAATGTGCCACCCTTTTTTCTGCGCACAGCTATTTATAAAATTCGGCGGGACTTCATACACAGTTTTGCATTTTGCTTCATTTCACTTTGTACAACCAGTGCATTTCCCCATTTCATTATCTATGCTCCAAAAACACCATTTTAATGACTGCATAATATTTCATTGTCTGGTTGTCGCAGAATTTAGTCAGCCAATTCTCCATTTGTAGGCACCCAGGCAGTTTCCCATTTTTCATGATTATAAATGATGCTGTGGTGAATATTCTTGTCCAGGAAATCTTTATCTGGGTTTCTGATAGTTTCCTGGGAAGAAATTCCCGGAAGCGAAATCACAGAGTCTCAGCTCTGCTGTGCGGTACCTCTGTCCTCACTTAAAGATGCCCGGGGAGGTGAGTGGCTCCTGTCACCCCCAGTGGGTGGACTTCTCTGCCTTTGAGGCCCGGCCTGCAGGATCTTTGTGAGCGCCAGGGGAAGGTGCAGAAGGGCCCCGCATCCTCCCCGGGGCCATTACCTGAATCCACTCCATGCAAAGCAGGACATCCCCCTGCAGGAATCACTTCGTAATTGACTTAGAGACTAAAGCATATTTAATTAACCATGGAAACCCTCCCAGCCATCTGCCTCTGTTTTTATTTTGAGGAAGAAGGCAGATCTTACTTCCTTCAGCTCCCTCTTTTTGGGGATGGAGCTCATTTCCAGTATCTTGGTTCTTGTGTAGAGCACGGACCTGCTCCACTGGTGGTGGCCCAAAGTGGCAGAACCATGGGTTTAGCCTGAGGTGGCAGGCCGGGTCAGAGGTCATGCAGGCCTCAGGTTTAGCCTGAGGGGGCAAGGCCAAGGCAGCACCTGCTCTGGCAGAGAACTGGACATTTGCCAGTCCCAGCCTCTGCCTCTTGGCTGCTGGCCTAAAATCACAGGCATTCATACTGGAAGATGCCTTAGAGGAAAAGGCCAAAGCTCTCATTTCTCAGGTGAGGAAACTGAGGGCTGGAGACGCTCAGGGCATGCTCAGGGACACGGAGTCTGAGACTCTGTTTCTTTGCTCCTTTGCTGCACCCTCGAGGGAGGAGGTATGGCTTTGATTTCAGCTACACTCTACGGGCAGGGGACTCAAGGGGGATCCTAAGGGCTATAATGGCCCACAATGTCCAAGCAGTTTAAAATGTGCAAAACGCATTCCCACAGCACGTCTTGCTGGATGGACACTCACCCAGCCCCTGCGGGCAAGGGAGACTGGGGAGGTCATGTGACTTGCCTGCAGACACATGGCTGATGAGCCAGTGTGGAGGCTGATGGAAACACTAAGTGCTTTGATCTGAATTGCTAATATATCCAAATGCCTTTTATTTGCATGGTGTTCCTCAGAGGGCCCTGGCGGTGAGCTCACTGAGGAAGGGTCTGATGGAACATTCGCCCACTTGTCACTCATGACATCACCTCCTCCAGGAAACCTTCCTAGGCTCTCTCCCCCCAGCTACCCGCCCCCCCTCCCACCCCATCCAGGGTGAGTTGGGAGGGAGGACTGGTTCTCTGCCCCTTGGTCACCCCACACATACCCCAATATTCCCTAAGGCTCTAAACTTCACACTGTAACCCCAGCTCTAGCCAAGGGCGTGGCTGACACTGGTCGGTCAGTAAATGATATTGAGTTTAATGAGACTCAATATAGACCCAGGTATGATTGCTCCGGTAGCTTTCCTTCCCCCCTTCCCTTTCACTTTGGCAGGAAGTCATCTGCGATCCCTCGGGGGGTGAGTATTATGCGTGCCCTGAGATGGTCCCTGAGGGCGGCCATATGGACCCGCGTGCTGCCAGGCTGGCTGTGTGCCCCAGATCCTGAGCTGTCGGTGGAGATAGGGGTCGAGCCCAGAGACCCCAGCCAGGTAAAACTACCTTTTGATAGATGTGCTGACGGGCCTGGGAGGGGCACTCGGGAACGTAGGCCACTAGGTGGCCTTGTGCTTTTTGGGCAAGTCATTTCCACCCTCCTCTGGCAATAAGGCAGTTTGACTGGACCCTTCCATCTCTGATGTTGCACATCCCGTGACTCTATAATGACCCCTGTCAGGAGCCATCCTGCGGGATGAGGGCAGGGGCAAAAAGATAGCGAGTCAACTCCAACCAGCGGTCAGGACGCCGGACCTGCTAACCAACTGCAACGCTTCCTACATACCCAAGGCTCAAGTCAAACAGAAAAGCACAAAGCTCCTGGATCCACTTTAACATCCCTGCGAGGCTGAAAATCTCTCTCCTTTTTAAGCTGTAAAAGATGTGCTCCCTGAGACAGATGCCCTCATCTTTAATCATTTTCCACCGTCTCCAGCCACAAGCAGCCTGAAAGGTGATGAATTAGGACTCTGTAGATAGGTTTTCCTCCAGAGCCACATGTTAAACCCAAAGCAGGTCCTGGCTCCGCTGAAATCAGATGAGCCAAGAAAAGCCCTCGGTGGCAGAGCGCTGGGGTCCCCCGACCCGGAGGCACGCGGCAGTCTCCCCCAGCGCCACCTGCCTGGGCGTCTGCGCGCCACCTGGGCTGGCTCTTCTCTGAAATACGGTAAAATGAGGGTGGAGAACTCATTGTTTTCTATCAAGGGCATGGCCCACGGAATGGAAAAATCAATCAGTGGAGGAAGATGAAAGTAACATGCAGCTTCATTCTCTCTCCTTGGGGAGAGAGAAAGAGAAAAGGTTACAGTCATTTGCTTTTACAAATCAGGAATGGGGAGCATGCAACTCTCTCTCTGGCAAACGCACCCCCTAATAAAAACACACTGCGGGTCCATACTGTGGCCAGTTCCTGAGCGAGGCTGAAGGGGAGGGGGACAGAGAGGTTCCAGGAATGGGGGAGGGGGAGAGCCGCTGAGTCAGAAACAGGCGAGGAGGAATAAGGCAAATATCAAAATCAGGGAGAGAGAGAAGACGAAGCAGAGCCACAGTCAAAGAAACAAACCTGCAGACAAAAACGGGGAAGCGTGGCCACGACACAGACACAGACCCTCGATGTGATGAGAGACGGAGATGGAGAAGCCCGAGTGACAGCAAGGAGCACGTGAGGGGTGTGGAGGGAGGCTGAGACTGAGCTCATCCAGGAAAATAGCTATTTGGAGTAAATGACAAGGCCATCAAGGGTTGTTGTTGTTTCCTAAAGAGACAAAGATTACCAGAATTACTTCTTCTTCTTCTTTTTTTTTCTTCAGAATTACTTTGGCACGTGTTTTCATTTCTACCTGAACTTTGAGAAGCACAGACATTCCCCAAAATCCATTTTCCTCGTTTGCTGGGGCAGACGCCGCTCATTTATGGCCCTGGGAAGGAAGACATCACACCTCAAGTGGTACGTAGACTTTTACGACGAGGCCATCCAAAGCTTTGAGGCACCTTGTGTTTTCATGGTTCTCACCTCTTGACCTAAACGGCCACGTTTAGCTCAACCTGTCCCATCCTTGAAGCAAAGCCTCATGTGTTCAGAGACAACTGATTTGGAATCAGGGACGGTTCAGGGCCAGAGCTGGCCACTCCACTCTGCTGGGGGACAGAGTTTGTTGATGAGTTTGCAAATGAGTAATGAAAACAAGATGGCCGGCGACAGTGTTGAATGAATGAATGAATGAGAGGAATGAGTGCCAGGCATTCTGGCCACATCATACCCAGCAGTAGCTTCCCAAACGTGCCAAATACTCTCACATTTCACTGCCAAGAACACTGCCTCTTTCCTGCCCTGCTTCTGTCTGGTAAAACCCTTCCCGTCCATTGTTCAGCAATCGATTCATCTGTATTAAGCACCTCTTCTGCGAATCCCCTGTCCATCAACCTCTTACTCCTTTGCAGGTTAATGGCTCCTTCCTTTGGGTTCCTGACACCTGTTGTTGCTCTGCTGTAGGTCTTAGCATTTCCCAGTAGAGCAGGCTTTCTCAACGTTGGCACTGTTCTTTGGGGGGCTGGGTACTGCTTTGCTGTGGGGGGGCTGTCCTGGGTACTGTAGGATATTTGGCAGTGTCCCTCGCCTCTACCCTCTAGAATACAGCAGCCATATCACCCTCAGTTATAACAAATGAAAACATCTCCAGTCATTGCCGAATGTCCTCTGGGGGGTAAAATTGATCCCAAGGACCCTGTATTGGAATGAGATGTGTTTGGGTATGTCAGCCCTCAGAGAGGGTGCATCCTCTGAACCCTAAGTGGCATAGAGAAGGCACCTGGATCCTGTAGAGGAAGAATCCAGACAGTTGGACTCTGCCCATTGAACCAGCCAGTTGAACATATGCCATGTCGGTCGTTGAAATAAGGACGTGTTGGCACGTGAGATCTGTAACCAAATCCATAGGTCTCTATTGTGTCCTGACCTACTGTGACCTGTGGGGGACACGCATGAGGGATATAAAAGGCGTTTTACATCTAAGGCACTTGTGATGATCCAGTTCATCAGAAAAGTCCTGTAGCCACAGGACACTGATGTAGGAATAGCAAGCAGTTTGCAATGAGGTTCTGAAGCAGGTCCCTCTATAAAGGGTGGGGGGGGGCGGTTAGAGCAGGGAAAACCAGAGTGGGCTGCTATTCCTGTGGAGCACTTAGGAGACTACATAGAACCTGACCTGGGCCTTTAAAGATGAGTAAGACTTGAATGAGGACAATGACACTGGGGTAAGTGTGGTGTGGCCTGAGATCCAGTCGGCCAGGCCCGCAAAGTTGGGTCTTGATTCAGAAGGCCAAGTGTTTCCCAGTATGTCCTGAATAGCCTTCATCAGGGTCACTGGGAGCAGTGGTCACAAAGGCAGATTCCTGGGCCTTACAGGCTTAGTGAATCCTTTTTGCTGGGGTGGGCTCAGGACTCTGTATTTTTCACATGCCCCGGGTGATTCTGATGCTTGATGAAGTTTGAGACCTACTTCTGGCAGGGGGCGGGGGGCATTGACCGGCCTTAGTAATAACTTTGGTTTTCCATTGTATGCAGACTGTAGCATTCATATAGTCCAATAGAGGGGTTCAGTACACAGACTGAAACTCCTGGAACCAGAGTGCCAGGGTTCAAATCTCGGTCCTGCCATTTCTACTGTGCCACCTTGGGCAATTTACTTGAAACCTCTGTGCTTTAATCTTCTCATCTATACAGTGGGATTCGCAATGTCCCTGCCTCTTGGGATCTTTGTGAAGACTAAAGAAGTCAATACATATAGATGCACAGCGTGGTGCCTGGCAGGTAGCAAATGCTCATTTGATAATTAGTCATCATCATTATTGTTATTATGTTAGCATGTGATGTTCGCTGAAGGTTTGAAATACGGTCTTTAGAATGTGATCTGTGCTGCTCCCCTCACCTTGCTTTCGGTTACTCCTGAGATTTAGCTGGCCCCTTGCTCCTCCAGACGGAAGCCGGGCCTGATGCTTTCTGAATGAGGGGAGAGGCAGCTGTGGACACAAAGGAGCGTCCTGGCAGGGTCAGGTCCCTCCTGGTCTGCGGCTCTGACAGGAGCTACTTCTTGCCTCCCTAGCTCTGGGGCAGACTTATTGGAGGCCCAGACCTCTTCCTGGCCTTGCCAGATGGCAGTTGTCACTCCCAGCAACCCTGTCCCTGAGGGGTCCTGAGCCAGAGCAGGAAAGAAGGGAGGGCAGAAAATGGCTCCATCTGTATGAAGGGCCATGGCCTTGGCCCTCCTGTTTGTAATAGCACAACTCTGCACCCCGGGGCCTGGAACACGACCCGTCTTCCTCTGAGCCTCAGGATGACCCTATAAAGTGGGTGGGGTGGCCTTACCCATCACATTTAAAAAAAATGTTTATTTAGTTTTGAGAGGATGGGGAGGGGCAGAGAGAGAGGGAGACACAGAAGCAGGCTCCAGGCTCCGAGCTGTCAGCACAGAGCCCGACGCGGGGCTCAAACCCACAAACCACAAGATCATGGCCTGAACCAAAGTCAGATGTTTAACCGACTGGGGTTTAACCCCACCCATCACATTTTTTTTTAAAGTTTATTTATTTTGAGAGAGAGCGAGAGAGAGACTGGCAAAGGGGCAGGGAGAAGGAGAGAGAGAGAATCCCAAGCAGGCTCTGCCCAGACAGTGCAGAGCCTGACCGAGGCGTGAACCCACAAACCATGATATCATGTCCTGAGCTGAAATCAAGGGTCAGCCGCTTAACCGACTGAGCCACCCAGGTGCTCCTGCCCATTACATTTTATTTTATTTTATTTTATTTTATTTTATTTTATTTTATTTATTTATTTTATTTATTATTTTATTTTTATTTATTTTATTATTTTATTTTATTTTATTTATTTTATTTTATTTTAGAGAGAGACAGAGACAGCACGAGGTGGGGAGGGACAAAGAGAGAGAGAGAGAGAGAGAATCCCAAGCAGCCTCTGCCCTGTCAGCACAGAGCCCCACAACGGGGCTGGAACCCACGAGCCTGTGAGATCACGACCTGAGCCGAAACCAAGAGTCGGACGCTTAACCGACTGAGCCACCCAGGCGCCCTTACCCATCACATGCTCAAAATAACAGCTTTCTTGAGCTAAAATCCACATACCTTGCAATTCACCCTGGTGGCGTGTGCAGTTCAATGGTTTGTAGTATGTTCACAGAGTAGCACACCCATCCCCACTGGCTAATTTTAGAATATCTCCTCACCCCCCAAAAGAACATTTTCATCACGCTCTTTCCCCTCCTCCCAGCCCCTGGCAACCACTGATCTACTCTCTGTCTCTATGCATTCGCCTATTTTGAACATTTCATATAAATAGATTCATACAATATGTGATCTTTTGTGTCTGGCTTGTCTCACTTTGCATCGTGTTTTCGGGGCCCACCCGTGTTGTAGCAGGTTTTGAGGGCCAAATAATATCCCATCGCACGGGGGTAGCACGGTTTGCTAATCCACCTATCAGGTGAGGGACGCTTGGGTTGTTTCCCCTTTTTGGCCGTTAAGGCTGCTGTGAACATTGGTGTCCAAATCCTTGTACAGATGTATGTTTTCCTTTCTCTGGGGAGACACCTGGGAATAGAATTGCTGGGTCACGTGGCAGCTCTGCGTTTCAACTTCTGAGCAATTGCCAGATTGTTTCCCAAGGTGGCCGCACCATTTCGCGTTCTCACCCAAGCGCGTAAAGGTTGCAATCTCTCCCCATCCTTGCCAACACTTGTTATTATCTGTCTTTTTTATTATAACCATCCTAGTGAGTGTGAATTGGTATCTCATTAGAGGCTCATCTCACTTTATAAATAAGGAAATTAAGTCTCAAAGAGGTGAAGCAGCTTGCCCCAGCACACTCAGATAGCCAGAGAGGAAGCCAAAATTCAAATCAGGCACGTCTCCCTTCCAAATTCCCTTCTTTTTTTTTTTTTTCTCTTGTATCAGGCAGCTCTCCAACTGGATGACTTTGGGCCTGGCCCCGTATCTGAGTCCAAGCAGTTCTTGGGATTCACATCGGTCACGGGGCAGGGACGCTCTGGCGGTCAGCTGCTCACTGTTCATGCGCCTGGCCGGCCTACGAGCTGATCCTCATTGAACACCTACCATGGGCCCAGCTCAGGAGATAGAAATAGGTTAAGGAAGAATTGATTTCTCGAGAACCTTCATCGAATGAAAGATGGATTCTTTGTAGCCTGTAGATTTATTATTTGCCAGCAAATGGCCAAAAGCTGGCTTGAGGGAGAGGCGGGAAAAGGAGAAGAGAGAGGGACCCCTGGCAGGAGGCCTGGAGGATGATGATTTGAGCCAGTTTAAGGACGATTTGGCACGAATGCTGAAGGGCATGGCCAGAAAGAAGAGGGCCAAGTTAGAGAGGGGGATTGGACTACCTTCAAGGATGGGTTTGGGGATGAAGAGGGAGAAAAATTGAGCCTGGCCAGGGTAATGTGCTGTCAGGGGTGCTGGAAATGAGAACCAGTTCAGTCTCCCCTCTGGAAGGCTGGCAGTTTTGGAAAAAGAAATGCTCTGGAGCCGACGGTTTTCCCTGTGACGGTTTCAGCCTGTTTGGGCTTTCACACTTCAGTTTACACCCTCAGCCCCTGCTGTTTGCTCTCTTATTTATTCTTTTTTACAGGAAAAGAAGCCAATGAATTTTTAATCGAATCGAGCTGAGGTATTTGACCAGTGAATCAGAAAGGCTTCTAAGTCTTAGGGTGGTGGTAGTTGAGGGGAGAGGAATTCACTCTCATCTGCCCGGAAGGAGGTTAGGGCTGCAGGGAGTGACGCCCTGGGGGTTCCATCAGGTTGGCACAAGAGTGCGGACCAATCCTGCATCCTTCACGGCAGGATTTCCAAGCTCCCTGGGGGATCGTGTCTCTCAGGGACAACAGCTGACGAAGGTGCTGCTGGTGGATGAAACATCCAGCTGCACAACGTGGAAGGAACTGGAAGGTATTATGCTGAGTGAAATAAGTCCGTCAAGAAAGGACAGGTATCATATGTTTTCACTCCTGTGTGGTCTTGAGAAACTTAACAGAAGGTCATGGGGGAAGGAAAGGGGGAAAAATAGTTACAAAGAGAGAGGGAGGGAGGCAAACCATGAGAGTCTCTTAAATACAGAGAACACACTGAGGGTTGGTGGGGGTGGGGGAGAGGGGAAAGTGGGTGATGGGCATTGAGGAGGGCACTTGTTGCGATGAGCAGTGGGTATTGTATGGAAGCCAATTTGACAATAAATTATATTAAAAAAATAAAAAACAAAAATTTGGAGAAATAAAAAAACAATTAGGACATGGGGGAAAAAAAACAAACCAAAAAACATCCAGCTGCATGCAGACGGTCTAGCCCAGGGGGCGGCAAACTTCCCTGTAAAGGACCAGATAATTTTAGGCTTTGCGGGACACTGTGGTCTCTGTCATCTGTTCCTGTCCTCCTCCCTCCCCTGCCTCTTTTCCTCTTGTCCTCGTCCCTCTCCTTTTTCCATAACCATTTAAAAATATACAAACCATCATTATTAGCTCGTGGACTATACAAGAACAGACTGTGGGCCAGATTTGCCTGTGGGCCACAGTCTGCAACCCCTGGTCTAGAGGTATCTTGGAAACTAGCTTGGATGAATTGCCCAAATTTGGGGGGCTTCATATATTTGTTGAACACCTACTGTGTGCACGCCTCCTATCAGAAAATGTTCATGTTCTTTGCAATGGAAAAAACATGAAAATAAATCAAGAAAGTCAGTTCCAGTTGCTGTGGGTGTGAAAACAATGGGCCGCGAGAGAGAAGGCCTGGGTATCTGGCCTACTTTGGTCGCCAAGGAACCTGTAGAATTACATCTGTAAAAAGGAGGCAGTAATGCGTTCTTTGCAGGATTAAATAAGCTCAGGAATAAAAATTTTGAAAAGTGCTACACAATAGAAGCTATATTTAGAGAGTTGGGAGTTACACATACCTATGAATAATTGATTGACAGTATAAAGCTACGATACTAGAGATGTCACAGGTTAGGAAAGAAAAGAGGTTGACTGAAATGCTGTGAATTGGGACCTACAATTTAGGCATGTATCAATTAAGATTGGGCTTAGCTGCTTCCTACAGGAAACCCAAAGTAATAGAGGCCTAAATAAGTCGTCTCGCTCTCAATTAAAGTGCAAGAAGAAGGCAGTCCAGAACTTGTAGGGCAGTCTTATGGTGTCGAGAACCCAGGATAGATCATTTGCTCCATTATCCTTGCACGTAGCTTCTGTTCTACAAAGTTACCTTATGGTCCAAAATGGCTGCTAAACCTCCAGCCATTTTATCTGCATTCCAGACATGTGAAAGGAAGAAGGAGCAAAGAAGAAGATGCACACCAGCAGCCTTTCAAGGAAGCTTTTTAGAAGTTGGCTCCAAATACTGTTATTTATACCTAATTGGCTATACCTAGCAGCAAAGGAGGCTGAGAAAGTCAGTCTTTATCCCAAACGGCCATGTGCCCAGCTAAAACGAAGACATTCTGTTTTTAAAGAGGACAATGAACACTGAGATGGGCAACTAGCTATGCGGCTGCAAGTAGCAGATTCCTGGGAAGGATGGATGTCTGGACGGCTGGATCACAGAGGGCTTCATCAGGGGAATGAGATTGAGCCAGTCCTGAAGAAATGGACTGAGTTTTAAGTGCTAGACATAAGTGGAGAGGGCGCTCCAAGCAGTGGAATGAATGTAAGCAGAAGGGAACGCACTCAATATGGGGGAAGATAGTGGGCAAGCTACTAGCCAGGAGCACTCCCATAGAGGAGGTTTGAGAATTGGTGCTGGAAAAGATAATTAAAGCTAGCTGTAACCAGTTGGGGTCCCTACACCTTGGGCGCTGTGCGGCTCCTTGGCCACTTTGTGACTCCCCAGCAGCTCCTTCCCTTGTCCTCCCCTCCCTTTGCTATGTCACCCACATGGCGTCTTTTGCCAGGCTGCCGCCCCCTGGGAGGTGGTCCCAGGGCCTCTTGGGTGGACCCCTTCAACACAGCCCTAGTCCGTCCCTTTCCCCTGCATCCACCCAGTCTTTGGCTACACCTGGCATCTTTGCTCCACTAAACTCTGCAAGTGGATATGACTTCCTGCTCAGTGGTGTCTCTTCTTCCATCTGAGGACACAGGCTGAGCCAGTGGTCTCTTGACTTTAGACTTTTTTTGGAGTGAGTTGGGCCCTAGTGTTTGTGTTCTAGCTCTGGGGGCCTGCGGGTCAACATACCTCTCCTTCCAGCTCCAGGGTGAGGTTTTGCTTGGCTTGGGGACATGGAGATGGGCAGGTGCAGGTCACCTCGGTCCTCACCATTAGCTCCGAAGTCCAAAAACTCCCACCTCCCTCCAAGCACCTCAGTCAGTCTCTAGCCTTCTCTTCTGCACGGGCTGAGATGCAAGATGGGACAGGGGCCACACAGCCAGAGTGGGCCCAACCCAAGCAAGTCCTACCCAGATGATCTGGCATCTCCCTTAAGAATGTGTGGGCACTTCACGCCTGAAATTCGCAGTTTCGGGACCTCAGGGGAGCTTCCACAGCAGCAGGGCAAGTCCTCACAGAATGTTCTGCTCGGTATATTACATTTATTGACCTCTCACCGTCCGTCGGGCACCTTTAGCCCATTATCTGTGAGGTTGTTACGAGTGAAGAAATGGACAGAAGTGAGTGAGGACTGGAATATCCTGGGGGAAAATCACGAAAAGAGAGGTCAGGAAAGAGCTGGGGCCAGATTGCAGAGGCTTTTTATGACAGGCCCAGAAGCACAGACTTTCTCCTCGGAGCACACTGAAGGATTTTGAGCAGGTTGTGATGTGGTCTCAGTTGTGCTTTTGAAAAGTTGATCTCAAAGTGTGGGATGGATTGGGAAGAGAGGGACAGATGTCTTCCCATTACAGTGTAAGCCCCGGGAAGGGGTGGGGTATGGGGAAGAGAAAGAGGGGGAAGGGGAGGTGGGAGAGAAGGGGGAAGGAGAAGGGGTGAGGGGGAAAGGAGGCAGGGGGCGGGGGAAGAGAGAGGGTTTGGGTGCTCTATTTCTTTCTTCACTTGGAAGCATACAGTTCCTGGGTGCCCAACACATGTGAGAGAGGGTTGGATAAACAATGCAGGACCGTCTGTGGTCCTTGCAGAGGCTCACAAAGCGGAAGGGAAGAGGGAGAAGAATGCCCACGAACATGTGCAAGGCCTCCGGGACTTACAGAGGGCTTTCAGAAGTGTTACCTCGCTGGATTCCTGCACCTGTTCCACGCAGCAAGCAGGACAGATGTTCTCCATTCCACAGATGAGAAAACTGAGGCACCAGCAGATTCACGGGCTCACAGTTATACAGGTGGGTGGGGCAAAGCTGGGACTCAAATCCAGTGCTGTTTCTGTTACCTCAGGAGCATACAAGAAAGGTACCCGGAGCTCTGGGGGAGGTGCTGTTGGGCAGAATAGGGTTCTAAGGACTGGGTTCTGGAGTCAGACTGCCTGGCCCCATTTCCAACTAGCTGTGTGAACCCAGGGCAAGTCTCTTAACTTCTCTGTGCTGTAGTGCCTTCATCTGTAAAATGGGAGAACTGGTGCCTATATCCTAGAGTTGCTTGAGGCTCACTCAAGATACTGTGGGCGTGTAAAGTGCTCAGCACAGGCCTGGCCCAAAGTAAACTCTCTGTAAGTGATTCTACCATTATTATTAGATTTCAAGGTGGGTGGAACAGGGAGGACACCCCAGGCAGAACCAATGAGCCACTTCAGGGGGATGTGGCAGGGACCCAGGCCACCCTAGGACCTTCTTTCCATGTCCAGACCCCCTATAGTACCCTGTACTTCACCTTTGCTTCCTCTCCTGCATTTTCCTCCCATCTTCCTCTTCCCCTCCCTTTCCTTGTCCCATCCGTCTTCCCCTCTCCTCCCTGATGCTCCTTGCTGTTATGCTGGAAGCCCTGGGTGCTAAAGACTTTGCTTACACCTCCCCATTCTCTTCATGTGACTGTGGGCCAAGAGCCAGCCTTCCAAATTGCTTTGACATCCACTGAGGAGCATGTTCCAAAAATATCAGCTGTTTACCAGGTCTGCTAAAGGACATGGCCAGGGCATCTGGCTTTTCCTGGGGGAGAGAGGTTTCTGTAGACAAATGTCTCCCTTTCCTTATACTATTTCTCCTGATCCTTAGTCCAAATGGTCTCTTTTTATTAAAAGGAGACACACACACACACACATGCGTGGGTACGCATGTGCACGTGCGCACACACACACACACACACCCACACACACATAGAGACAGAGAGAAGAGAATATTATTACAATCTGCCCTCTGGTTTCATGGAAGGAGAGAAGAAGGGAGAACAGGCTCTGTGGTTATCACAGCCATTAGTGGGAGATTATTTGTTCATCAGCCTATAAAAAGTTCCTAGCCTTGGCCAAGGTAATTACCAGCCTAGGTGGTTGGCCACACTGGGGCACAGGGGAGGTGAGGCTGTCATTTCCAATTTACCAGCCTCCATTTGCTGCTTGGTCAAGGGGTTCAAATGAAAAGGTTAATTAAGAATCAGGCAATTTGCTCATCGGGTTAAATCATGTACACACAGCACAAAGGCCATGTCTACCCATAACTGCTTTGAAAAACCAATTCTATTCTGCATGCATTTATTGACATACCACACCTCATCTCTCACTTTCACCTCCTCCACCCCGCCCCCCCAATACATTCCCATCTTTTCTGGAACATGAGTGTACTAGGCTTTGTTCATTATAGGGCGCCACTTTTTTGGTACTCATTTGGGAAATAGGGCTTGTACCACAGTGAAGAGAAGCCTACACATGCATGGACTCCTTTCACATGAGCCATTTGCCCTGGGCAAATCACCTCCTTTGTCTCAGGGCCAGTTGGAATAGATCCTCAATTTCTAATCACGATGATCTATGGGAGGAGGATAGATGGTTGGTCTGTGTCAAGATGGTCTTGAACTATCTTGGACGATTCTTTAAACTATGTGCCCTCCAGGGATTCTGATATGTGCCCCCCACCACCACTCAATGTTGTCCAAGTTTATTGGTTTATTTAGTGGATGCTGTGGTCACCCTGATCCTTCCTGCAGGACCAAGGTCTTCATTCCTCCAGCTGCTGTGACTCTTGGCAGATGATTGACTTTCATCTGAGTACCTTTCCAGGAATTGCCCTCAGCCCAAACAACCAACTTTCTTAAGGTCATTCCACCTTCCTGCTTCCTGGCAGCAGCGTGCATCCAACTATGGATATGGGGGTGTAAATACCCATCCCTTTGCACTCAGAAGGGTCAGATCAGTCCAGAGATCTCTGTATAATAGGCTGAGAACTTTGTTGAAACTTCAGATCAGTTCAGCTCCTCTCTCTGCCCAATCCTACTTCCTTCATTCTCTCCCCCTGCCCTCACCCCCGGTTGTTGATGCCAAAGTACCTTCAATAAATCTCCTTTATGCAAATCTCCATTTTAGAGTGTCTCTCAGGTAACCCAACCAGGGTTGGGTTTAGGATCATCAAATCCAGTGAACACCAGGGCTGTCTATTAATTCAGCAAACACTTGTTTGGCGTCTATGATGACTCTAGCCCTAGAAGTCTTCCTGGATAAGGAAGGATGCCAAGTGGGCCTTAAAGGGTAGGCAGAATGTGGAAGGAAGGAGGAGAGGAAATGAATTTAATAGAATCATTATATGTATTGTGGTGGTCCTTCCTGTTTTCATGTCAGCTTGTGGAGCATCCCTCATAACAGAGATAATAGCAAATGGGTGGATATTTGAAATTATCCTGGATGGCCAAGATTACTAATTCTAGCTCTAGAATGGCACTATCTAATCTCTAATGGGTGCTGGATTATTGCCCATTGAAAATTCTATCGTGTTCCCATTGGCACACCTCCCCCCCTTCCCTTTAAAGTGGTGACCTCCTTCTACCCTATGGCCAGAATCAAATAGGAGGAAGTTCCTAGCCCCATGGTATTATTTGCAGCCTTTGTCTTGAGCCTACCACCTCATCCCACTTTGAATCTTCTGTCAATTGTCCTTGGGTGCCTCTGCTTCTGGTCTCTTGTCTTGCCCCCTGCCCAGGGCTTTTCAGACTCTCCTGGGCTCTGATGATTGAGGTTGCCCTCCTAACTGTCACCTTTTGACTCCCTCCCCACTTACAGTCCAGACATGTTTTTACTCCATCTTTCTCCTCTCATGCCAGATGTCTTCCCAGTCCAGTGCAGCCCAGACTCTATCCCAGCATTGCCCCAGGTGGCTGGGTGTTCTGCTGGCCTATAATCCCATGGCCACAGACCAAGTTCAGCATTATTGGGAAGGGTATCTGCAGCTCTTAGGGGGTTAGGGTCTGTGGCTCTGGCTGGAGCACATGATTGAAATGGTCTCATTCTAAACAAAACAAGAAATGCTGTGAGGTCCCTTATTTCCAGTGCCCTTCATTTCTACTCCCAACTGCCATGGTGTGGCTTCTGGGTCCTGGTGCAGGCTCCTAAGAAAAAGGCAGGTTTGAGTGGAGCCAAGACCTCAGTGAGGCAGCTGGAGGCTTCGCATTGAAGGAAACCAGGAGAGACTCGAGAAAACAGCCTGGGAGGAGGAGGAAGAGGTGGGGAGGTTCTGTCCATGGTGCTGAACAACAATCCCAGAAATAATTAGTTGTTGGGCTTCTATTTGAGTCTCAGCATTCAACCGTGTACTGTGAAGAACCCAAAGGACATAAGGAACCAAATTCCTGCCATAAAAGGTCCTTTAATCAAGTCAGAGACAATAAAACACCCACATGAGAAAATATAGGAATAATCCTAAATGGCCATATGATGATGGGTCTCAGAAAACTGCATGGGAGAAAGGTTCTGGCTGTCTTGATAAAGGGATCCCTAAGGCAAGCCCCGTTTTGGGGTCTGTGCCCTTTAGAGGAAAAAAACCCACTTTATAATGAAATGTTCTTTCTTTAGTCGCCATAGCATCCCCTAGAGTATTTAAAGCCTAAAGGTCTTGGATATAAACTAGTTGATCTAACTGTAGCAGTTTAAATTTAGGTGCTAATGCTATGTTTGAAATGTAAGCACGTGATTGGCTTTTAGTTATGTCTTTAAAAAGGATTGGTGGGCAATTTTTGTCTGGATGCCCATCCCCAGACCATCTGGCCATGGTCTCTCAACCCTTGCTTGTTATAGTCACACCCAGATGATCCTATAAGCAGGAGGCTCCATAGGCTCACTGCTGAGTGCTGTCCCTTCTCAGTTCTTCCTCTACCCTCAGCATTGCCAGGACCTGAGCCTGATGGGACTATGCTCATCCCCCTTCTCCACTCCCAGTATGTGCCCACCCCTTGCCTTGAAAAGGAAGAGGCTGCACCTTTGGATTCCTCCTTTAGCTAGGGACCTCCCTGCCTACCCCCTGGGTTTCAGGATGGACAGGAGGAGGCAGCTTGTCTGCACCTTCCTTCCAGAAGGTATCTTTGTGAAGATCAACTGCTCACAGAGGAAAGGAGCTGCTTTAGCTCTGTCATTGAAATGGGAAAAACTGATATTTCATCTGACCAGTATACTGATCCCTGACTAACTTGCTGTATGAGGGGCAGGTGACATGTCTATTGGTCTCAGTTTCTCTCTTAAAACAAGAGGAGTTGACAAGATGGTTGAGCAGGGTTCTTGTTTGTTCATCTTCACAGTTTCTGAATCAGAACATGTTGGTTTGGTCCTTACTTACATTGTACGTATATGTCCTTCATCTGTCTACCTAATTCCCTGAAGTCTTAACTCCATGAGAGCTAAACTCAGGGAATTCTCTATCCATGGGCATACTCTTTATTCTTATGTGACTTTATTTGGTGTCCTGCAAAGGATCTAGGCTAGACAACGTGGAGCCTAAAGGAACCCTTCACCCATCTCTCCCCTGAGAACTTAATCAGAGTCAGCTTCACTAGCAAGCTCCTTTAATTTCCATTAACTCTCAAGAGAAAAGGCAGGAGGCATGACCAGCCTCAAAGCCTCACCACCCTGGAATGAGAAAAGAAAAGAGAGAAGAATAGATTTTCTTTTCAATCAATAGATTGGCCTATAGACAAAACATTCGTTGACAGGGCTTCAGGAAGGGACCGAGTGACACCAAAAGGAGGCTGGTGCAGATAGGAAGGTGGAGATAAGACAGAAAATCCCAATTCAGTATATGATAAAGATTGCCCAAGAAGGTTTTTCAAGAGAAGCTTTAAGAAGAGGCATTGAAACAGGATTTGTGAGAAATGGAGATAGTCATATATTGCAAAGACAAGAGCTGTAATTGGCGAGTCCAATGTGTCTGGGGTGAGGGCAAGGTTAGTAGGCTCCAGTGGGCCAGGTGAAGAAAGTGTGAGAAGTGTGTGGTGAGATGCAGGATGGTGGGGTAGACAGATGACCACAGCATTGCATGCTAGAGTCTAGAGTTGCTTCAGTAAGAACAAATGAGATGTCGGTCTTGACGCTGGGTCTCTGTGGGTTGAGTTTTTGTTCTGGGACTCTTAAGCTTGGGGAGACTTTAGGGTTCCAGACATAAGTTGGTGTGAGTATGTGAATATGTGTGGAGAAGAAAAGGGAGATGGATTTCACTTAGGTCATTATGGTTTGATCCAAATTAGTTTTAATTTGGTCAAGAGAATTAACTCAATGTTTATTAGCAATTGGTAATTAGCTCCAACTCAGCCCAGGCCCCAGGGACTGGCTGTCAGGCTGTGTAAATATTTCCTTGCCAGGAGAGAAGAGAATGGGGCTTCGGTGTTTGGTAAATACTGGGTTGGGGTAGATAAATGGATTTTTTTTCTTTCGGTCCATCAATTTCATCAATTTTGTTATTCTCAGTTGCTGCCCCAGTGGATCTTACAGCATCACCCCCAACACATCCCTGGAAATTCTGTTACATTTAGCATGGCTAGGGACAGGAGAGGAACTGCTGGGGTGGTATCTGGAGGAGAGTCTGGGGCTCTATCTTGGAGGGAAGCTCAGTCATATCTGGATGGGCAGTAGAACTGCACCAGCCATGTATATTAAGTTATCTCTAACCTCTTGCCTCCAGCCTCAGTTCTTACCATACTTTTCAGGTGCTATGCTGACTTAACATAAATCCAGGACTCTTCTCTTCCACGTCTCCCTCTTGCTTTCTTCCCAGCAGCATCAACACTGAGGCAATGCTGGGTTTCACCACTCCCTGCTCTCACTAGCCCCATCTGCACCAGGGGCCAGTCTTGGGAGCTGCAGGAAGGGTGGGGAAAGCATGTTGGGTCTGTTGACATGAGTGAGTCACTCTGAGTGGGAGTAGATGACAAAGGGAATATGACTCAGTGAAGGGAATAGAATGTGGGTGAAGGCAAGGGGTTTGCACATCTTCACCTGCCCAAGGAAATATGGAAGCCCAAGGGTCTTGGGGAGGGAGCAGCTGGTGCCCATTGATATTGGCCTAATGGCGCCACCATTCTCAGGTCTCTCTTTGTGTGGCCCATGTGTATGGCATTGTCTTCTGGATATTGTCCCATCTGCATTCTTTGCCACTTCCCTGAATATTTTGTCTTGGCCTCTTTAGCCCTTCTTAGCCAGTGTGGTTGGTGAACAGAAATTTCAGGGAATCTGAAACCAGTGCCCTCCCCCCAGCTACTGGGTCCACATCTATCAGAGGGGAATGGAGCTAGTGCTAGTGTCCTGGCCTGAGTTTTGGAGCAGAGTCTGCCATGGAGAACGAGACTTAAGAGTCTGTCTTAGTCACTGGACATTGCAATGGCCTATGTGGCCTCTCTTTTTGGAAAATGAGGAGAGGGATATTATCCTGACTGCTATAGGCTGCTGCTTTTTTCTGTGGCCGGCACCTTGAAAGGAGCAGGGGGACAAACTGTTCTGAGGAGGCCAAACTATGTAAGGAAAAAGAGCAAGGAGGTGCTGCCACAGGCCACATAGGACTGGCCATCACTGACCTCAGGGTCTTTGCACATGCTATTCCCTTCATATAGAAGACTCCTTCAGTATATCTGGATGGCCAATTCCCTCACTTCCTTTAGGTCTTTGTTCACATAGCACCTTCTTAGTGAGGCCTCCCTGACCACACTACTTTAAAATGTCACCCCACCCCCATCATTTTTTATTCTCCCTTCCTGCTTTATTTTTTATCCATATTACTTATCGCCATCCAATATACTATATCTTCGATTTATTCACTGTATTTATTGAACATCTTTTTCCACTAGAATGCAGGCTTCATGAGGGGAGGGAATTTTGTCTGTTTATTCACTGCAATACCTCCTGTGTCTAGAAAAGCGCCTGGCATGAAGAAGGTGCTCAGTGAATCTTAGCTGAATTAGTAAATTAATGAAGACAACTCTCTTTTTAAGTTTATTTATTTATTTTGAAGGAGAGAGAGCACACGTAGGGTAGAAACAGAGAGAGAGGGAGAGAGAGAGAATCCCAAGCAGGCTTCCCACTGTCAGCACAGAGCCCAATGCAGGGCTCGAACTCACGAACCATGAGATCGTGACCTGAGCCGAAGTCAAGAGTCAGACACTTAACCAACTGAGCCACCCAGGCGCCCCTAATGAAAACAATTCTTCAAACAGGAGATCAGTCCAGGAATGTGTTACCCGCTGTAGAGGATGAAGTCTCAGACTGGGATTCGGGAGTGCTGGTCTCAAGCCCCAGCCCTGCCCCGCACCAGCAGCAAAGTAGAGATAAGGTAGCCCATCGTGCATTCCTCCAAGCAATTATGAAAATCAAGCCAGGTGATGCTAGTAAAAGCATGCTATAAAGTATAAAGGGCTTCCCCTCATGGTCCTCATTCTGACTACCATTTTGACTGGGGCTGACCTGAATGACAGTGTGGGCACATGAGGTTGGGACAGTTAGAGATTCCTTGGAGGAAGTGAGTCTTGAGCTGGGCTCTGAATGTACAGGGAACAACACTGGCACAGGCCCAGAGGAACAAGGAATTTGGGATGAGAGAGAAGCAGGACCTCTGTGGAGATAGTTTCTGGTGCTAATTCTAAACAGGGACGAGGGATGCTCCTGGATGTCGTGGCCACAATTTCTCAGGCTAGTTGCCCTGGCTGAGCGGTATTCTACTCAACACATGCCTGTTACAAGCAGCTGCGACCCACTGCACTGCCTTGGTGTGTTGCTGGTTGGCAAAGATGACAGGCAGCCTCAGGCAGTAGAGACAAGTGTCCAAAGGTTGCAGCTGGAAGGCCAGGGACTCCAGCCCTCCTCCTGGGGCCCTGCAGCTACGCACTTTGCACGAGGGCCAATTAAGCTACCCTTGACTTCTTCCAGTGTTACAGCTTTTTGCAGTCACCATTCCTGACTACAGTTTCTATGTGTCTTCGTGCTATTCTCAAGAGAGAACATTTCTGGTGCCCTTGAATCAGCCTATGGATGGAGCAGTCACTTGCCCACCCCTCCTCCAAGCCCCTGTGGTCCAGAGGGGGGAAGGTTGCATGGTACATGACGGGAAGATACCTGGCCTCTCCCTTTAGTGTTGGGGAGCAGGGAGAATTGATTGACAGATGCAGTTGGGCAGGAAAGCCAACTGGCTGAAAGTTGAGTTCAAGCCCTCAGTGCCATCTTGGGAACCAGGGCTCAAAGGGTGGATTCTGGGAGAAAGAAAAAAGGCTGTCCCCATAGAGATTCTGCCTGAACTTTAAGCTTTATCTTCATTGTCCCCTTGCTCACTCACCAACCCCCAGCGCCCACCTCTGCCTGTGCTGTCTCCCTGCCTGGTTCTTCTCCATTGTTCTTCTCCCTTGATTCATACCCCACCTGTTCTTCAAGCTCAACTCTGCCCCATCTGCTGCCAGAGTACTTCCTTAGTCACTCCAGCCCCTTGGTGTTACCCCCTCTCTCCTTCCTCCCTCTTTCCAAGGTCATTCCCAACCCCCTTGGCCCTCAGCGTGAGCTTTCTTGTGACAGACAGCTTCTGTAGGATCATCTCACATTGCCGTTGGCTCTGGTAACTACTCAGGCCTTGTCTTTCCAAGGTCAACAACACAAATATGCATCTCTCCTCAGGCCTTTGCTGGGCACAGAGATCCACAGAGCTAGGGCTGGAAGGTGTTTTAACCATCTTCAGGTCAAATCTCCCTATTTTAGAGATGAGAGACCGGAGGCCCAGAGAAAAGGAATGTTTTGCCCGTAAGCAAAATCACAGAGGCAGGGGCAGAGCTGGGAGTGGAATTCAGGTCTTTGGGCTCCTTGCTTCGGAGAGGAGGATGAGAAGGAAGGAAGGGGCTTTGGCTGTGAAGTTGGTACCACAAGGCTAGAGAGTAAACCAGAGCCCAGGCGGCCAAGGGCAGTCAGGGAGGCCTCACGCACCTGAGAGCCAGTGCTCGCCCAACACCCAGCGGAAGCAATGGCACAGAGATGCCCAAATGCCCCTCCTGCTTGGAGGGGCTCAGACCCTGCTATCTTAGCAGGAGCCATTTGTACCTTTGGGAGCAGGTGTTCCCCCCCTACTCCCTCCACCCCACAGAACAGACATTCCTCCCTCCCCCCTCCCCGCTTCCTCTTTTAAAATGCAGATCTCTCAGAGATGGGCTGAAGGACACTGATGGCAGAGAGCTCTGGAGTGGTCCTTGCAGGGAAAGGGAGGGGTGGTGGTGGAGGAGCCTTACAATGTCACCTGTTTCATGGGGCGCCTGGGTGGCTTAGTTGGTTGAGTGTCAGAGTTCAGCTCAACTCAGGTCATGATCTCGTGGTTCCTGAGTTCTAGCCCCACATTGGGCTCTCTGCTCTCAGCCTGTCAGCACAGAGCCTGCTTTGGATACTCTGTCCCTCTTTCACTCTACCTCTTCCCCATTTGCACTCTCTCTCTTTCTCTCTCTCTCTCTCTCAACAAATAAATAAAACATTTTAAAAAATTGTTACAATGTCACCTGTTTCTCAACCTGGCTCTGGCCATGGGCATGGTGTTTCCTGATAGACAGATGATCTGAATGAAAGCCAGCCCAGGGACCCAGGGGGAATAGTTTCTTTCTTTCTTTCTTTTTTTTTAATGTTTATTCATTTTTTTAGAGAGAGAGAGAAAGCGTGTGAGTGGGGGACGGGCAGAGAGTGAGGGAGACAAAGAATCCGAAGCAGTTTCCAGGCTCCGAGCTGTCAGCACAGAGCCCGACACGGGGCTCAAACTCCCGAACCTGGAGATCATGACTTGAACTGAAGTCAGACGCTCAACCAACTGAGCCACCCAGGTGCCCAAAAAAAACCCATATATTTTTTAATGTTTATTTTTATTTTTAA